>NW_007377802.1:227073-230242 GCF_000475195.1 Diaphorina citri | reverse complement strand
AAAACTGATGCTCACAGAGTACAAAGTTTGCAGCACGTTGCGTTTTGTCAGTGTCGAAGGGGCACGAGTGACCGTGCCGTCAGAAAGTGACGAATAGGTTGCTCCAAAAGGGGAGTGAAGGTTCTGCTGCCCAGGATGCACACTTATTGAATATTACGGTTCATTTTATTAAGATAAAAGTGTCCAATAAAAATGTTGAACCCATCTGCTTATATTGAAATTTTTGAGAGATCTGGATTCTGTGCCCTGGATGTTTTCTGGTCTTTTGGGCCAGATAATTGAAGAGAAAAGGAGGGCAGGATAGGGAAAAGTCAGCCGTTCTGAGAACGTACCATATCTGCTTAGGATAAAACTTGTTACGGACGGGAATCGAGCCTTCGATCTACATATTTCAAGCTTACAAGTGACTACTCTCCAAGCTAACCAGGCTGGCAGTTTTTTTTAAAAGAGGTTTGACAGAGGGAACTGTAACTGCTATGGTCTTATCGTCCCGAAATCGAAGAGAGAAGGAAGACAGGATAGGAAAAAGCCAGCCGTTCCGAGAACGAACATTATCCCATCAGCTTAGTTGGTAGGATAAAATCCGCCCGGGCGGATTTTATCCTACCAACTAAGCTAACTAGGCTGGCAAAAAAGATCTTTTATTTTCACTGCCCTGACGCAAAGACCAGTCCCTATAATATTTGGTTCATCTACTACACCTCAAAGTTTCCATTATTTTCCCTCAAGTCAAACCATTTTTTTTTTATCAAACAATGTAAAACAAATTCAAACAATACCAACTTGGTAAAACTCTCACCCTGCCTCCTCCCCTGATAACGAACGTGTGAAGTGCTGAAGTTCAGTAGAATCATTTCAGCTAAGGTTACACTTCTTGCTGATAGTCAAACTCAGTCCAGCTTTAGTCCAGATTGATTGACCCGAAGAAGAGAGTTGTGATTCTGAGTTGTGGTAATTTTGAGTTGTGACTAGTTCGGAAGAAAATTAGGACTTTATCTGTGTGTTGTGCCGTCGTTAATGGTCGATTATGCCGCTGCAAAAGGTGAGTGAGAGTGCCTTTTCTGGGATTTTTACTTTTTTATAGTTCTTTAGTGTGCTGTGTCGTTTTGGCAAGCCAAACTTTGGGCAGTTCGTCACGTCAATACATTTTTATTGACTAGGTATTTCTCTTCAAAGTAATTAGAAAGTATTGCCTCAAAAAAAAAAAAAAAAAAAAAAAAAAAAAAACTAAACAAAATTCTACCTTTTCCCACCCTCTCTTAAACCATCCCTCCGCCACTAGTTTGTACAGTAATAATGAGTGTGTGTTTCTCTTAACGTAAGGTACTCGCGTATAGTGCTCAATGACTCTTGACAAGAGAAAAAAAAAGAGAGTAAAGGAGAAGAGAGAGAGCACTATAAAAACACACGGCCAAAGCTGACTGGCAATGGGAGAAGAGAAAAATCTCTTTCTCTGCTTTCCCTCTTGTTTGGAAAAAAAAAAGAAAAAAACCCTGGAAATTTCATAATAAACCCCCCAGTGGTTGGATGGAAGAGCTCCTCTAGAGAAATCTAGCTACTAAATAAAGCTTTAAAAAAAGAATATTAGCTTCTCTGCCAAATAGAAAGCCGTATACACACCAGATCGCAACGAGCAATGCCGATTGACATCGCATGGGAAAACAGGTCCACGCTGTTTTATCCCCCCCTTCAAAATCCTTTTAATCTTACTTATTGTAATCCTATGTACAGTGCATTCATAAAGTCCCCCCCCCCACCTTAATTTTTGAACCGATGAATTTAGGAACCTGAAATTTTGTATACGAGCCTATATTTACCTCCAGTTTCTAATAGGCTATGTAAAAATTCAGGGACTCTTTCAGGGTCGGCTCCAGGGGGGCCAACTTTAAAATCCCCTGTTTGTGACACATCATATCAAAGATATTAAAAAACGTAGTACTTTCTTACAAGTTTGAGATCGATCCGATAACCAGGCCTGGAGTTATGGCCTATTCAAATTTTCATTTTTCCATGCTCTCCCGCCAATTGGGGAAGCACCAAAAATGGGAAATTCATATCGATTGGAGATTTGTGCTTCAAATAGGTCCCACTAATGATTCATTTATAGTGTGGTAGTCGATGTAGGTCGACTTTAGTGAAGATTGAGTCTAGATCTAGGTGTCGATGTTGTTGGATTATTCCTTACCTGTAACAAAAAGAGAAAAAAACATGATTAAATTATTGATCTGATTAGAATTTGTATCTATTAGAATTTGAATGCATAGTACGAGTAGTAGTCGAAAGGTTATTAATTCCGGAATACCTACACAAAAGAACGCATGTAATATTTTCCTTATCACAGGATAAAGCAAAGAAAAAAAGGCTTGCTTCTCATAGAAACTTAGTCACCCTGTATATTCATACGTTTAAAAGAATTGAAAGTTGCAACTGTTCGTAATTCCATTGACAAATTATTCCAACCGCGGACACTTTGCACAGTGTAAGAATTACCAAAGAAGTTGGTTTTGTGAAGTGGAATGGACAATAAGCCCCTGTTTTCGGTCCTAACATTGATTGTGGTTGGTATCCGGATGGTTCAATGAAGTTAAGCAACTGTGGTTGGTATCCAACCACAGGATGACCAATTGATGCGTCGCAGGCATTTTTTTACGTTCCTTCAGATGCAAAACCCTTGGCCTCCTCCTACCTTTGTATCAAATTTCGCAGAAAGGCCTGAAAAAGGAAGAGGAGGACAAATAGTAGAGAGAGGGGAATGAAAGAAGATTACTATTCAGAAGGAATGAAGGAAGAAAGAGATATTGAGAACAGGAGAGAAAGAGAGATGGAGGAAAGGAGAGAGAGAGAGAAAAAGGAGAACAAGATGGAGAATAATAAAAGTAAGGAAGTCAGGCAAAAAAAAGTGAAGTCAGCAAAAGAATTGGTAGAAGAAGAAGAAAAAGAAGAAGAAGAAGGAGAAGAAACGAGAAAAAGAGAGGATGATGGTGAAGACGCAAACGGCTATGAAATATAGATGAAAGTGGATATGGGAAGCAAAAGCAAGGAGATATAGGAAGAATCATGGAATGCAGAAAAATAAAATACAAGTCGAAAAAGAAAAGACGAAGACGAAGAAGAAAAAGGAGAAGGAGAAGGGGGAAGAGGAGAAGTAAGAGATTATGAAACATAGATA
>NW_007377802.1:187806-227063 GCF_000475195.1 Diaphorina citri | reverse complement strand
TCTCTCTCTCTCTCTCTCTCTCTCTCTCTCTCTCTCTCTCTCTCTCTCTCTCTCTCTCTCTTACTCTCTCTCTCTTTCCTTCCTCTCTCTCCCTCTTATTCGCTTTTCGGTTGCAAAACGTTTCAACGGGTTAATTTCTGGTGTTGACCCACAGCAATTTGGAACTATATTGTGTCTCTTCTCGATCATCTGATGAGGAATGAGGAACTACGGGACGGGCTTGTTACGACACAGACTACACGAGTCTAATAAAGCAGTTGTTTCATTGCTACGAAATAAAAACAAAAGCAGTGAAACACTCGTTTTTCATCAGCTCAGTTTAAACCTGTTTTAAACCTTACACAATCATTAGTAATGTCATCATTTCCAAGTAATGATGATGAAAAATCAGAAAATCCGGAATTCCATCATTTTATTAATGACATTACTAATGATTGTGTAAGGACCTATTGGCTATTTTCATGCTTGATATACCCACTCGGCCACGGAGGTCTACGAAAAATGATTTTTGGTGGAGACGTCAAAATTTCAACACATAAAGCAAATTTGCACCTTAGTTTTAGACCCCTGAGGTACCAGAATACCTACTGCCTCTTTATAATTGCTTACCATTTTCAATTTAACATCGTCCCTCCTTCTCTGTGTCTTTCTCTCTCTCTCTCTGTCTCTCACTCACTCTCTCTATCTCTCTCTCTCTCACTCTCTCTATCTCTCTCTCACTCACTCTCTCTATCTCTATCTCTCTCTCTTTCACTCTCCCTTTCTCTTTCTCGCCCAATAATTGACTTGTACCTGTCAGTTCTACCTGATAGTGCGTCGCTGGCCTTACACTCCTATAGTTAGATGTTAGGTTTTCCCTTGCAATCCTAATATATTATGTAGTTAGGACTTCCCTTCTCTTCTCCCCTGTAGATTCTATGGATTTTGTTCTAGTCAGGGCCAACGGCGATAAGATTTCAAATTATAAACGCACCAATTCCATTGGTCCAGTTAGCTTAGTTGGTAGTGCGTCTGCCTTGTAAGCGCTAGGCTCGGGTTCGATTCCCGCCCGGGGCGGATTTTATCCTGATGGGATAATGTTCGTTCTCGGAACGGCTGGCTTTCGTCCTACGGCATAAATTAAGTTAAGGTTCAGCCAGCCTAGCTAGCTTAGTTGGTAGTGCGTCTGCCTTGTAAGCGCTAGGCCACTGGGCTCGATTCCCGGGGCGGATTTTATCCTGATGGGATAATGTTTGTTCTCGGAACGGCTGGCTTTCTCCTATCCTGTCTTCCTTCTCTCTTTGCCAGCCTAGTTAGCTTAGTTGGTAGTGCGTCTGCCTTGTAAGCGCTAGGCCGCGGGTTCGATTCCCGCCCGGGGCGGGGATAATGTTCGTTCTCGGAACGGCTGGCTTTCCTCCTATCCTGTCTTCCTTCTCTCTTCGATTTCGGGACGATAAGACTTCTACCTTGTAAGCGCTAGGCCGCGGGTTCGATTCCCGCCCGGGGCGGATTTTATCCTGATGGGATAATGTTCGTTCTCGATGGAAGCGCTAGGCCGCGGGTTCGATTCCCGCCCGGGGCGGATTTTATCCTGATGGGATAATGTTCGTTCTCGGAACACCTAGGCCGCGGGTTCGATTCCCGCCCGGGGCGGATTTTATCCTGATGGGATAATGTTCGTTCTCGGAACGGGTGGCTTTCTCCTATCCTGTCTTCCTTCTCTCTTCGATTTCGGGACGATAAGACCATAGCAGTTACAGTTCCCTCTGTCCATTGGTCCAATCAAGTTAAACAACATTGATTATTATTATTATTATTTACTCTTTATTGTTTATAATTATATGTACACAAAATACACAGAAATTACAAGCAAGGGGCGAAATTATTGCCTAAGGCAATCTCTACCATTCAACCCTAAAACAAACAATGTGCCACATAGTTACAATAATGAGATTAAGTTTTAAAGGTCTTAAAAAAAAAAAAAAAAAGAGGAAGGTGTTTGAGAAGAGGAAGAAGAGGAAGAGGAAGAAGAGGAAGAGGAAGAAGAAGAAGAGAGATCAATTTTCTATTATTATTTTAATAAGAAGAAAAAGAGGTTTGAGAGAGGGAACTGTAACAATGATGTTCTTATTCGGCTCAAATTCGAAGAGAGAAGGTAGACAGGATAGGAGACAGCCAGCCGTTCCGAGAACGAACCTCATCTATTTAGGATGAAGTTCGTTCCGGGTGGGATTCAAACCCGCGACCTATAGACAGGTAGGTACTACCTTCTAAGCTAAAGACTCTTTCAGAGGAGTTCCTTTTACTTGAAAGTTGTTCTGTGACAAAATTCAACAATTTGGACGAAACAAAAAGTTGAGAATAGTGAAGTTGATGTTGATGGCAACACCCTGTATATTATGAACGATTTGTACGAACAAGAGAGAGAGAGAGAGAAAGTCACGAGCATGAAAATAGTACGAATACCTAAAACTGGAAGGAAGACAAAGAAGAATAGAGATAGATTAAGTCGAAGAATGAGAACAAACGAGAGACGAAAGAGAGAAAGGGAGAGGGGAAAGAAAAAGGGAAAAGGGGAGGGATAGAGAGAGAGAGAGAGAAAGAAGAGTAGACACAGGAAGTCAAGGCAGACAGAGAGGGAAGAGGGAGAGACAGACGTGGAGAAGGGAGAAAGGGAAAGGGCAGACACAGGAACTTAAGGGAGAAAAAGAGAGAGAAAATGGAGAATGATAGAGAGAGAGGGAGAGAATAGGGAGAAAGAGGGGAGGAAAGGGAGAGAAAATCGAGAAAGGGAAGGGAAGAGACAGGAAGTCATGGGAGAAAGATTAACGAAGGAAAAGGGATAGAGAGAGAGAGAGAGAAAGAAGAGTAGACACAGGAAGTCAAGGCAGACAGAGAGGGAAGAGGGAGAGACAGACGTGGAGAAAGGGAAAGGGCAGACACAGGAACTTAAGGGAGAAAAAGAGAGAGAAAATGGAAAATTATAGAGAGAGTGAGAGAGGTAAAAGGGGGGAAGAGAAGAGGAAAGAGAGAGAAAATCGAGAAGGGGAAGAGACAGGAAGTTAAGGGAGAAAGATTAACGAAGGAATAGACCGGGATAATGAAGGAATTGTGAGGACATCAAATATGAATAAGGAAGAAAGAGGAACAAGGGAAGAAGTAAAAACGGGTTGAGGAACAACATCATAAGGGGATGGAATGATGGAGATGGAAGGGAAGAGAAAAAGAATGGAAGTCGGGCAAAAAGAAGAAAAAAAGAAGTAGAAAAATGGGGCCAGAAAAGGAGAACAAGATGGAGAATAATAAAAGTAAGGAAGTCAGGCAAAAAAAAGTGAAGTCAGCAAAAGAATTGGTAGAAGAAGAAGAAGAAGAAGAAAAAGAAGAAGAAGAAACGGGAAAAAGAGAGGATGATGGTGAAGACGGAAGACAACGAAGGAAAAGACCGGGATAATGAAGGAATTGTGAGGACATCAAATATGAATAAGGAAGAAAGAGGAACAAGGGAAGAAGTAAAAACAGGTTGAGGAACAACATCATAAGGGGATGGAATGATGGTTATGGAAGGGAAGAGAAAAAGAATGGAAGTCGGGCAAAAAGAAGAAAAAAAGAAGTAGAAAAATGGGGCCAGAAAAGGAGAACAAGATGGAGAATAATAAAAGTAAGGAAGTCAGGCAAAAAAAAGTGAAGTCAGCAAAAGAATTGGTAGAAGAAGAAGAAAAAGAAGAAGAAGAAGGAGAAGAAACGAGAAAAAGAGAGGATGATGGTGAAGACACAAACGGCTATGAAATATAGATGAAAGTGGATATGGGAAGCAAAAGCAAGGAGATATAGGAAGAATCATGGAATGCAGAAAAATATAATACAAGTCGAAAAAGAAAAGACGAAGAAGAAAAAGGAGAAGGAGAAGGGGGAAGAGGAGAAGTAAGAGATTATGAAACATAGATGGAAATGAATATGAAGAAAAGTGGGATAAAGCAAGAAAATCATGGAAGCAGAATGTAAAATGCTCGAAAGAAAAGAAGACGAAGAAGAAGAAGAAGAAGAGGAACAAGAAGAAGAAAAGAGAAAAGAAATCATAGAATATAGATGGCAAGAGATACAATGAGGCAGATAAAGAAGGGATAGTAAGATTGATCGAAAAAGATTGTTCAAAAAGTGGAGAAGAAGAAAAAGAAGAAGGATAAGAAAAAAGATTATGGAATATGGATTGGAAAGAAATGTGAAGCACAAGAAGAAGAGGAGGGACAAAAAGAAGAAGAAATGCAGTGAAAATAATATGAAATGAGAAAGGAGAAGAAGAGGAGGAAGGAGAGAAAACGATAAGAAAGATTAGAGGAGGATATACAAAGTACAGTATTTTTATAGTTTTAGACCATTTTTATTACTTTTTCAACTTATTACTACTTTTCTATGGATTTTTCTAGCCACAATGTGTTCCCAAATATTTTCTAATCTACAATTTTATTTTTCAAGAAGTTTTGATAGAGTGCAACTGTAACAACGGACGTTTCATCGTCCCGAAATCGAAGAAAGACGGAAGACAGGATAGGAGAAAGCCATCCGTTCCGAGACCGAAGCTTATCTCTTCAGGATATAGTTCGCTCCGGGCAAGAATCGAAAGCGCGAGAAAGCGCTTACAAGGCGGACGCTACCTTCCATATTAACTAACTAGGCTGGCATAATCTTCTTCTATCTAATTAAGTAGGTATCTAGTAATAATTATTCTACATGACATTTATAATCATTCCTCTTCATTTTAGTAATGGATTTTCTTTAAAATAATAATAATCATATTTTTTTTTTTTTTTAATATTACCTACCCTAATTTCTCGTTCCGTTTGAAATATGAAGAGAGCCGTTCAAAAGAGCGTTCTTTCGCCATGATGAAAAGCGTCCAAAGAATGAAAATGACAACCATAAAAGAAGGAGAAAAAAAATGACAAAAGACAGGAACAAAAACGTAAAAGTAATAGAAAAAAATTAAAAAGGAAAAATGAAGAAGAAGGGAAAGAGTGGGAAAAAAAAGGATCCCCCATTATTAATTTTTATGGATCCATTAATAAAATTAATTACATTTTATTATCTTCTCCCTCTTTTCCGTCCCTTTTATTCCCTTTCTCCCTTTTTCTTCTTTCTCTCTCTCTCTCTCTCTCTTTTCCCTCTTTCGCTCCCTTTCTCCCTTCCCTTTTTTTCTCTTTTTATTTACGTGAAGGTTTCCGACGTGAATTGTCTTCTGTTCCTGGCAGGAGAACTTATGATCTCGATCAAAAAACGGGAAGAATAGGGAGAGAGGGAGAAATATATTGTGGGAGGAAAAGAGATAAAGAGAGGAGGGGAAGGTAGAAGGAGGAAGGGGAGGAAAGGAGGGAGGAAATAGCGGTGAAAATTGAAGAAAATTAAATTTTCTCCCATCAATAATAATGGTGAGAGAGAGAGGGGGGAGGGAGAGGGAGGGGCGTGGGAGAAAGAGAGAGAGATAATAAAAGGAAAGTGACTACCCTTCTTTCTTCCTCCTTTGGCTGCATCACACGATATCCATATTTTCCAATCTTTCTCTCTTTCTTTCCCTCTCTTTCTTTCCCTCCCTTTTTCTCTATCTCTCTTCTTTTCCTTCCCTCTCTTTCTCCTTTTCTGAATTGTTTTCTTTCAATTATAAAACGGCAAAAGCTTATAGATTAGCTTACACAATTAAAAACGATACCCTCTCTCTCTCTCTCTCTCTCTCTCTCTCTCTCTCTCCCTCTCTCTCCCTCAGTGGTGGGAACCCTCTTTCTTTTCTCTTTCTCTTTCTCTTTCTCTCTCTCTCTCTCTCTCTCTCTCTCTCTCTCTCTCATACACCAGTATGATGAAATATTCAAAATTTCATCAAGAAGCTACCGGGATAATTCAGCTCGGGAATCATTTTCCTGCTACAGGAATACACAGGATGTAAGGAACACACATCTCCTTCTACAGGGTGATACAAGAAAGCATGTTACCTCCGGAACCTTACTAATAACTGTGACAGTGTCACAGTGTGACACCTAAAATGAGACGAGATAGTCAAATCAAAAAATCAAATCACAAATTATTTGTGGTAAAGCGGAGCTTTTTTACAATTTTTGTGGGTATCACAACATTACTAAGTGAATTAATTCTTGACAAGGGAGGGGAAACAAGTGCACCCCGACATCCAAGCACAGAGCCGAAAAAACTTTGACCCCGCCGGGAATCGAGCCTGGGACCTCTGGCGTGCAAGCCTAGTGTAGTACCCACTCGGCCACGGAGGTTGCTCAGAAGAGAATATACTCTTTTTATCCGTGCACCGTGTATAGAAGAAAACAATATAATGTATGCAAGACGTTCTACCTCCTGCCGCTAGACGTTACAGGATAAGCAGGAATACTCGGGCGAAAACAGGAGGAAAATTAATCAAATATAATACCATGTTATTATGTAGGATATGTGAAAACTAAGTAAAAACCAATTAAATATGGTAACTTGTTGTTAAGATAATGTAATAAAAGATAATTGAATACAAGATATAAGTACCTACCTATGTGCTGCTTTGTTTGTAAGATATGCATTTTAATAAATATTTGCAAACGAAATTGAACAATGCAGTGATCAATGGACAATAAGTTATGGTTAATTTTAAGTAAATTGCAAAAAAATTGTGAAATCCCATGAATAAACATTTGGTGTAAGCAAAGGCAAGCCAAGAAAATAACATCTAACTAGGAGGTCTTGTAAAGAGGTGGACCACCTAATCAGAGGTCATGTTCACACAATGTTAACGATTTGACGGCTGATCTTGACCAATCCGTATGTAAATAATTATGTACTCTATTTTACTACATAATTTGACCATGGCAAACTTGCGTAAATCCCCTTATACAAACAGATAAGGTACAATAAATAATGCAGAATAAATACCTAAGTACAAGTGAATTTTCATTGGTAGCAATCTAACAGTTTGACAGCAAATGAGTAAAAATCTAAAGGTGCAAGTGGCAAAAGTTAAGAGATTTCAGACCAAGGGAATATCGTCATTTCGTGTAAAGAGGTGAACCACCTAATCAGAGGTCATGTTCACACAATGTTAACGGTTTGACGGCTGATCTTGACCAATCCGTATGTAAATAAATATGTACTCCATTTTACTACATAATTTGACCATGGCGAACTTGCGTAAATCCCCTTATACAAACAGATAAGGTACAATAAATAATGCAGAATAAATACTAAGTACAAGTGAATTTTCATTGGTAGTAATCTAACAATTTGACAGCAAATGAGTAAAAATCTAAAGGTGTAAGTGGCAAAAGTTAAGAAATTTCAGACCAAGGGAATATCGTCATTTCCCTATCTCTCTTCATTACCTTCTAACTTATTTAAATCCCTCCCCTCTTCTATGTCTTCCCTTCCCCTTATTCCTTTTTCTCTATTGCTATTCTAAATAATTTATTTCTCCTCCCTTCTTTTTATTTTCCATTTTCTTTCCCCTCTCCTTTTATCTCTATCACCCCTTCTCTCCTTCCTTCTATTTCAATTTTCCCTCCCTCCTTTCTTATACTTTTAAATCCCTCCTGGTAAAAAGACCTTTAATTTGATATATAGGTCGACCAGGTTTGGATAAGTCCTTCTATGGGGACAGACAGACCAAGACCAAGGACATCTTACGTACCTAACTTTTTTTTTTTTTTTTTTTTTGAAAATTGGACTCCCATCTTTTTTTCCGTGGGGTCTTCACATCATGAGCATTGAACATCTTCGGTGGCTGAGTGGGTATCAATTGAACGCCGGAGGTCCCAGGTTCGATTCCCGGCAGGGTCGAAGTTTTTTTCTCTGCCTCTGTACTTGTAGTTTGGAATGCTCTCAGCCTCGTGATGACAATTGAGTAGCTACTTTGATCGAGAAGCGACCAGTGGCAGCATTGCATACCAGAGTAGAAAGATCAATGAATGAGAATTAATAGTAGTAAAGGAGGCATTAATCCACAAAAAGTTAAAAAGAGGCTCTCTATTTCACCAGTTCACCACCAATAATAATACTTCGTTTGATTTGACTGATGGGGTATTTATTAAAGCTGTGATACCCACAAAAAAATTCACCCAATTATATTACCTACTTTCCATCCTATAGGATAAGGAAAGTAATAAAAACTTACCATGTACTTGTAGGTACACGTGTCACTGAATGTGTTAAAACAAGATCACACCTCCCTACTTAACAAGATTGACTTACGGAGTATGAAACTCGTAATCTTCAAGAGATGAACAGCAAAAACAAGATGATACACTTTTCATATTCCTCAAAGATTTGAAGCTAGATGTCAGAGATGATAAAGTGTTTCAAAGATAAAGACGAGGTATTCGAAAACCTAGCCAAGAGCATAAAAATATCCGCAAAGCACATAAAAAAAAAAGCAGAACTCCATGCACGAGTCATATTCAAGAAGAGTATATTCAATATAAACTTCAACACATACTCCAGAGAGAATCCAGGAAAAAAGTGGAAGGAAGCAGAAGAAAAAGAGAAGAAGGAGGAGGAAGTAGTAGAAGAAGAAGAAGAAGTAAGAGCAGAAGAAGAGGAGGAGGAAAAGAAGAAGTAGAAGGTAAAAGACAAGAAGCTGAAGGAGAAGGAAGTAGAAAAAGAAGAGGAGAAGAAGAAGGAGAAGTGGAGGAGGAGGAGAAAAAGTTTAGTAGAAAAAGAGTCGAAAAAAAGAAGGAGGAAGCAGAAAAAAGAAGAGATGGAGGAAGAAGCTAAAGGTATCTCCTACTGAACTGACTGAAGTATGAACATAGAAAAAAGAAGAAGAAGAAGAAGAGATGAAAGAAGAAGAGGAGGTGAGAGAAGAAGAAGAAAAAGAAGCTGAAAAGGTATCTCTCAAAAGTATGAACATAAAAAGAGAAGAGAGAGAGGAAATACATAAAAACTAAGTGAAATTGAAAGTAAATGAAAAGTACTGACAGCAGATTCTATAAATATAAAAATGATGTGAGATGTAAATATAAAATGATATAAATATAATTTACATTTCTATGAATATCTACGGTTTTATTCATGTGCTTCCCTTGCTTCCCTTCCCTTTATATTTTAATTTTACTTTTTTTTTTTTTTTTTTTTTCATTTTCTATTAAAAAAATATGGATGTTTCACTTTTTTTTCAAGCGATGAAACATCTGCCCCCTCCTATCGGGCTTTACAGGTCTGTGTTGTAGCATGCTCTAGCATGCTACAACACAGACATGCATGTCTATCAGGTAGCATGTCCCTCATCATAATCTGATGGGCGACAAAAGACAAAATGTAGCCTGTCGAAATGAGTCATTTGCAGCCCTTTGAAATACGTATTTGCAATTTGCAGTCGACATACGACTGCGAATTTTGGTCAAAGCTGGGCATCGAAGCCGGAACCTTTTGAATGGCAGTAGCGTTGCCATTTGGCTAACCGTGTGACCCCATTTGTCTGTTTTCAAAATGTGGGGTCCAAATTTGATCTGGTCAAACTGAGGGTCTAAATTTGCCTCAAATGACCTTTAGGGGTCCAAATTTGATCTGGTCAAACTGAGGGTCTAAATTTGCCTCAAATGACCTTTACCGCTTTAACCCATCTGAACCAATAGAAAATAATTTCCCAAGACACTTGCCACATGAGAAAGAGAGAGAGAGAGAGAGAGAGAGAGAGAGAGAGAGAGAGAGAGAGAGGATTTAATAAGGACAGAAAGAAAGATGGAGTTAATAAAAGAAAGGATAGCCTTGTAAGCGCTAGGCCGCGGGTTCGATTGCCGCCCGGGGCGGATTTTATCCTGATGGGATAATGTTCGTTCTCGGTACTGCTGGCTTTCTCCTATCCTGTCTTCCTTCTCTCTTCGATTTCGGGACGATAAGACCATAGCAGTTACAGTTCCCTCTGTCAAACCTTTTTCTTTATTAAAAAAAAAAAAAAAAAAAGTAGGTACCTACCTACCTAGCTATTTTCAAAAGTACCTAAGTATGTTGTTTACATGTGGATGATTTTATGTTTGTTACATTTCTTGTGGGTATTTATTATAGGTATCTCGACAAGTCGGTAAGTAGGTACCTACTTTCCCTTACCTATAAAAATGGGGATGTGTAAATCGGTACCTACACGATCATGTACCTATACCTATGTATTAAGGTATCTAAATACTACCTAGTTAACCTAGTACCTCGGAAAATGCATAGCAAAACTATGAATAATTCAGCACTAGAAAACTCTTCAAAAAGTTTGTAGGTAGCTAGGTAGGTAGGTAGATACACTTACTTGGATACCAATAGGGTGTACCACAAAAAAGAGGAATCATTGAGGGAGCTGTCTGTAACAACGAAGTTCTTATCGTCCCGAAATCGAAGAGAGGAAGACAGGATAGGAGAAAGTCAGCCGCTCGGGGAACCAACTGTTCAGGATAAAATCCGTCCTGGGCGGGAATCGAACGCGGGACCCAGTGGCAGGATTCTCTCTTCTGTGAGCTCTACCATCCAACCACTATAAAATCCTGTACAAGTTTACTTGCACTAACATCCTGTACAAGTTTACTTGCACTCTTAAAACTACTCACAAATTGTTTATTCCTGGAGTATCCCTTCAAGCTATTTTTATATTTTCAAACTTTTCTTTTCCCTAGTAGGTACCAACTTACTTCAGTTCTATTTATGTACCTACCTATGTATCAATCTACTTACCTAACTATCTATCTTAACTCCATACAAAAACAAGCTGATAATAATAATAATCATAAATTTTTTTAAAAAAATATTACCTACACTAATTTCTCGTTCCGTTTGAAATATGAAGAGAGCCGTTCAAAAGAGCGTTCTTTCGCCATGATGAAAAAGCGTCCAAAGAATGAAAATGACAACCATAAAAGAAGGAGAAAAAAAAGTGACAAAAGACAGGAACAAAAACGTAAAAGTAATAGAAAAAAATTAAAAAGGAAAAATGAAGAAGAAGGGAAAGGGTGGGAAAAAAAAGGATCCCCCATTATTAATTTTTATGGATCCATTAATAAAATTAATTACATTTTATTATCTTCTCCCTCTTTTCCGTCCCTTTTATTCCCTTTCTCCCTTTTTCTTCTCTCTCTCTCTTTTTTCCCTCTTTCCCTCCCTTTCTCCCTTCCCTTTTTTTCTTTTTTTATTTACGTGAAGGTTTCCGACGTGAATTGTCTTCTGTTCCTGGCAGGAGAACTTATGATCTCGATCAAAAGGGAGGAATAGGGAGAGAGGGAGAAATATACTGTGGGAGGAAAGGAGATAAAGAGAGGAAGGGAAGGTAGAAGGAGGAAGGGGAGGAAAGGAGGGAGAGAGATTAGGAGGGAGGAAATAGCGGTGAAAATTGAAGAGAATTAAATTTTCTCCCATCAATAATAATGGTGAGAGAGAGAGAAAGAGAGAGAGGGGGGGGAGAGGGAGGGGCGTGGGAGAAAGAGAGAGAGATAATAAAAGGAAAGTGACTACCCTTCTTTCTTCCTCCTTTGGCTGCATCACACGATATCCATATTTTCCAATCTCTCTCTCTCTCCCTCTTTCTATCCCTCTCTTTCTTTCCCTCCCTTTTTCTCTATCTCTCTTCTTTTCCTTCCCTCTCTTTCTCCTTTTCTCGAAATGAATATGAAGAAAAGTGGGATAAAGCAAGAAAATCATGGAAGCAGAATGTAAAATGCTCGAAAGAAAAGAAGACGAAGAAGAAAAAGAGGAACAAGAATAAGAGGAAGAAGAATAATAAGAAGAAGAAGATGAAGAAAAAGAAGAAGAAAAGAAAAAGGAAATCATAGAATATAGATGGCAAGAGATACAATGAGGCAGATAAAGAAGGGATAGTAAGATTCATCGAAAAAGATTGTTCAAAAAGTGGAGAAGAAGAAAAACGAAGAAGGATAAGAAAAAAGATTATGGAATATGGATTGGAAAGAAATGTGAAATAAAAGAAGAAGACGACGAAGAGGAGGAGGGACAAAAAGAAGAAGAAATGCAGTGAAAATAATATGAAATGAGAATAATATGAAAAATTAGCTACAGAAGAATAGAGAGGAGAAAGAGAGAGAAGAAGAGGAAGGGGTAGAAGAAGAAGAAGAAGTGAAGGAGAGAAAATGATAAGAAAGATTATAGGACGATGTTCAAAGTAGGTACATACCTACCTATTCAGTATTTTTATAGTTTTAGACCATTTTTATTACTTTTTCTACTTATTAGGTAGGTACTACTTTTCTATGGACTTTTCTAGCCCTTAAACGAGAAACCTCTTTAAACGAGAAAAATGACCTAGTCCCTTGGGTTCTCGTTTATCCAGGTTCGACTTCTCTCTCTCTCTCTCTCTCTCTCTCTCTCTCTCTCTCTCTCTCTCTCTCTCTCTCATACACCTGTATGATGAAATATTCAAAATTTCATCAAGAAGCTACCGGGATATTTCAGCTCGGCAATCATTTTCCTGCTACAGGAATACACAGGATGTAAGGAATACACATCTCCTTCTACAGGGTGATACAAGAAAGCATGTCACCACCGGAACCTTGCTAATAACTGTGACAGTGTCACAGTGTGACACCTAAAATGAGACGAGATAGCCAAATCAAAAAATCAAATCACAAATTATTTGTGGTAAAGCGGATCTTTTTTACAATTTTTGTGGGTATCACAACATTACTAAGTGAATTCTTGACAAGGGAGGGGCAATAAGTGCTCCCCGACATCCAAGCACAGAGCCGAGAAAACTTTGACCCCGCCGGGAATCGAGCCTGGGACCTCTGGCGTGCAAGCCTAGTGTAGTACCCACTCGGCCACGGAGGTTGCTCAGAAGAGACTTTGACCCCGCCGGGAATCGAGCCTGGGACCTCTGGCGTGCAAGCCTAGTGTAGTACCCACTCGGCCACGGAGGTTGCTCAGAAGAGAATATACTCTTTTTATCCGTGCACCGTGTATAGAAGAAAACAATATAATGTATGCAAGACGTTCTACCTCCTGCCGCTAGACGTTAGGGGATAAACAGGAATACTCGGGCGAAAGCAGGAGGAAAACTAATCAAATATAATACCATGTTATTATGTAGGATATGTGAAAACTAAGTAAAAACCAATTAATTTTATCTTGTTAATATGTAGTGTATGTGAAAACTAAATGAAAACCAATTAAATATAACTTGTTGTTAAGATAATGTAATAAAAGATAATTGAATACAAGATATAAGTACCTACCTATGTGCTGCTTTGTTTGTAAGATATGCATTTTAATAAATATTTGCAAACGAAATTGAACAATGCAGTGATCAATGGACAATAAGTTATGGTTAATTTTAAGTAAATTGCAAAAAAATTGTGAAATCCCATGAATAAACATTTGGTGTAAGCAAAGGCAAGCCAAGAAAATAACATCTAACTAGGAGGTCTTGTAAAGAGGTGGACCACCTAATCAGAGGTCATGTTCACACAATGTTAACGATTTGACGGCTGATCTTGACCAATCCGTATGTAAATAATTATGTACTCTATTTTACTACATAATTTGACCATGGCAAACTTGCGTAAATCCCCTTATACAAACAGATAAGGTACAATAAATAATGCAGAATAAATACCTAAGTACAAGTGAATTTTCATTGGTAGCAATCTAACAGTTTGACAGCAAATGAGTAAAAATCTAAAGGTGCAAGTGGCAAAAGTTAAGAGATTTCAGACCAAGGGAATATCGTCATTTCGCTATCTCTCTTCATTACCTTCTAACTTATTTAAATCCCTCCCCTCTTCTATGTCTTCCCTTCCCCTTATTCCTTTTTCTCTCTTTCTCTCTCTCTCTCTCTCTCTCTCTCTCTCTCTCTCTCATACACCAGTATGATGAAATATTCAAAATTTCATCAAGAAGCTACCGGGATAATTCAGCTCGGGAATCATTTTCCTGCTACAGGAATACACAGGATGTAAGGAACACACATCTCCTTCTACAGGGTGATACAAGAAAGCATGTTACCTCCGGAACCTTACTAATAACTGTGACAGTGTCACAGTGTGACACCTAAAATGAGACGAGATAGTCAAATCAAAAAATCAAATCACAAATTATTTGTGGTAAAGCGGAGCTTTTTTACAATTTTTGTGGGTATCACAACATTACTAAGTGAATTAATTCTTGACAAGGGAGGGGAAACAAGTGCACCCCGACATCCAAGCACAGAGCCGAACCTTTTTATTTTCCATTTTCTTCCCCCTCCTTTTATCTCTATCACCCCTAAACTCCTTCTTTCTGTTTCAATTTTCCCTCCTTCCTTGCCTGTAAATCTTAAATCCCTTTCCTCTTCGAATATCTCCTTATTCTTCCTTTTCCTTGATTCCCTTTGCCCTAGATACACTTATTTCCCCTCCCTTCCTTTTTATTTTCCATTTTCTTCCCCCTCCTTTTATCTCTATCACCCCTAAACTCCTTCTTTCTGTTTCAATTTTCCCTCCTTCCTTGCCTGTAAATCCCTCTCTCTGCGAATATCGTCCCTTCTCCTTATTCTTCCTTTTCCTTGATTCCCTCTGCCCTAGATACACTTATTTCCCCTCCCTTCCTTTTATTTTCCATTTTCTTTCCCCTCCTTTTATCTCTATCACCTCTCCTCTCCTTCCTTTTCCATCACTTCTCTTATTTCCATTTTCCTCTTCTTCTTCCTCCTCCTCATCCTTTCTTCTTTTCCATTCTTCCTTCTTTGCCCCCCTTCTTCTATGTATCTCCCCTTCTCCTTATTATTTCTATCACCTCTCCCTCTCCTCCCATTTCCATCACTTCTCTTATTTCCATTTTCCTCCTCCTCCTTCTCTTTTCTTTTTTCTCTCCTCCCATCTTGTTATCCCAGAAAAGCAATGAATGCTAATTTATTCGCTCTCCAAGTCATTTTGTCTCCCCAATCTTCGCGATTGCTCTTATTGAATTAGGAATAACAATGTTGTGTCTTGGCGGTAGTGCTGCAAAGGGGGAGATCAGGAGAAAGCGGATGAGGGGAGGAACGAGGAAATGATTTGTTCGTGACAAATACAGTAACACAGTCTGACGAACCGATTCAGTTGCACTTCGGCGTTTCTCTGCATTTAGTTTGTTTCTTTCTTTCCGATAGTTTAGTGGTAGCTCTTGAGCGCCTGGTCCGATTTTGACGCTCAACATTTGAAGAAATTCCCGGGGCGGATTTTATTCTGAACGGATAATCTTCTTTCTCGGAACGGCTGGCTTTCTCCTATCCTGTCTTCGTTCTCTCTTCGATTTCGGGACGATAAGACCTTAGCAGTTGCAGTTCCCTCTATCAAACCTCTTGAAAAAATTTGGACCGATTGCAATACTTTCTCATTACCTTGTATAGGTTCCCTATACGTAGGTAAGGGTAATAGAAAGTAAAAAAAGTATCCTACAGAGTCCTGGGACTATTGTAAACTGAGATACATACGAGTACTTCGGATTTTGAAATCGGAAGAATGGGACTCTATCTCTAACCTTTTGCCACGCTCCCCAGACTTTGAAATAGGAGGAATGGGTAGACGATTATTCCTACAAATAACCCCTACTGGCGTTCGGTAACAAGTCAGACTATTGATGGGAATGATAGGACAAAGAAGGTTTCAAATACCTTTTGAATCTGATACATATTCAAACAAAGGCTCTGTAGGAGGTAATCTGCAAACCTTGAGGGGAAAAAAATGCTCTTGACTTGTGACAAGGGCTTCTTATACTTTTAAATCCCTTTCCTCTTCGAATATCTCCTTATTCTTCCTTTTCCTTGATTCCCTTTGCCCTAGATACACTTATTTCCTCTCCCTTCCTTTTTATTTTCCATTTTCTTCCCCCTCCTTTTATCTCTATCACCTCTCCTCTCCTTCCATTTCCATCACTTCTCTTATTTCCATTTTCCTCTTCTTCTTCTTCTTCTTCTTCCTCCTCCTCCTCCTCCTCCTCCTCATCCTTTCTTCTTTTCCATCCTTCCTTCTTTGCCCCCCCTCTTCTATGTATCTCCCCTTCTCCTTATTATTTCTATCACCTCTCCCACTCCTCCCATTTCCATCACTTCTCTTATTCCCATTTTCCTCCTCCTCCTCCTCCTTCTCTTTTCTTTTTTTTCTCTCCTCCCATCTTGTTATCCCAGAAAAGCAATGAATGCTAATTTATTCGCTCTCCAAGTCATTTTGTCTCCCCAATCTTCGCGATTGTTCTTATTGAATTAGGAATAACAATGTTGCATCTTGGCGGTAGTGCTGCAGAGGGGGAGAAAGCAGATGAGGGGAGGAACCAGGAAATGATTTGTTCGTGACAAATACAGTAATACGGTTTGACGGACGGATTCGGTTGCACTTCGGCGTTTCTTTGCATTTAGTTTGTTTCTTTCTTTCTGATAGTTTAGTGGTAGCTCTTGAGCGCCTGGTCCGATTTTGACGCTCAACATTTGAAGAAATTCCCGGGGCGGATTTTATTCTGAGCGGATAATGTTCTTTCTCGGTACGGTTGGCTTTCTCCTATTCTGTCGTCCTTCTATCTTCGATTTCGGGACGATAAGACCTTAGCAGTTGCAGTTCCCTCTGTCAAACCTCTTGAAAAAAAAAAGTATCCTACACAGTCCTGGGACTATTGTAAACCGAGATACCTACATAAGAGTACTTCAGATTTTGAAATCGGAAGAAGGGGACTCTATCTCTAACCTTTTGCCCCACTCCCCAGACTTTGAAATAGGAGGAATGGGTAGACGATTATGCCTACAAATAACCCCTACTGGCGTTCGGTAACAAGTCAGACTATTGATGGGAATGATAGGACAAAGAAGGTTTCAAATACCTTTTGAATCTATACATATTCAAACAAAGGCTCTGTAGGAGGTAATCTGCAAACCTTGGGGGAAAAAATGCTCTTGACTTGTGACAAGGGCTCAAAAGGTCAATCCTGAATCCTGATCTTAAAAAAAAATTTGTACGAACAAGAGAGAGAGAGAGAGAGAGGGAAAGTCACGAGCATGAAAATAGTACAAATACCTAAAACTGGAAGGAAGACAAAGAAGAATAGACATAGATTAAGTCGAAGAATGAGAACAAACGAAAAAATAATAATAATAATAATAATAATAATAATAAAAAAAATCCCGTGTTTTTTATTTGGAGGGGGGGGGTCTATGTAAAATTATAGGTAGACAAAATGGCCTTTGTTCAGACGCCAAACGATGGGCGATGCGATGGGCACACGAAAAACAAAAAAGTGCCTAACGACCCAGAGAGGGTTAGGGAGAGAAAATTAGGAATAAAGGGCAAAGGGAAAAAGGGAGCTAGGTATAAAGGGCAAGGGGGAAAAAAGGGGCCGTTTAGTGAAAAGGGAAAAGGAGGGGAAATTAGGCATTAAAATTCGGAAAAACTCGGCAAGGTAAGAGGGGTTAGGGTAGGACTAAAAAATGTAAGGTAATGTCAGAAATGAGTAGCGTAGGGAGGGAAATTAGGGGGACATTTAGGCAAAAATTTAGGATAAATAGGAATGGCAAAGCTTACCCATGTCAAAGGGAAAAAATGTGAAAATCATCAGGCAAAGCCAAGACAAAGCTAGGAAAGGTTCTAAGGGTGGGTAATGTCAAGGGAAAAAATTAAAAATTGGAAAAATCCAGGCAAAGCCAAGGAAAAGCTAGGAATGATCCTAAGGCAGGGTAATACAGACGAGGGAAAATTCATACAGGGATGAGCAAACTCACCAACGTCAAGGGAAAAAATGGGACAAAATGGATAAGAAGGGAAAAAAATGGGAAAACGCGCATACGGACTGTCGGTCGAGAAGTTTAGGTAAAGTCCGGGGCAGGATTAGACAGGGATTAGGGAAAGGTTAGTTAAGTCTGGGAAGAAAAAAAAAAGGCCGGAAAGGGGAGGAAGAGGGAGAAAGGGGGAGGAAGAGGAAGAAAGGTGGGGGGAATGCGGCATAAAATGTGCCGTCGAGACAGGAAGGGGAGGGGAAGAAATTGGAAGGGAGGGAGGGAAGAGGGAAATTTTTAGAGAAGGGATTGGAGGGGGGAAAAAATCTGTCGCATGTATCAAACATAGAAATGAAAATGATAGCCCGACTCTCTCCCCTCTGTCTTTCTCTCCTTCTCTCTCTCTCTCCCTCTCTCTCTCTCCCTCTCTCTCTCTCTCTCCTCTCTCTCTCCCTCTCTCTCGTTCTGTCCCACGGCATTGATTTTTTGTCCCTGTAAGTATGCAACCCGAAATAGAGAAACGGAAGGAGAGAGATAGGTGATGGCATTTTTCTATCCCGTTATACTGTTATACCGTTTTTGTTGTTGTTGTTGTTGTTGTTGTTGTTGTTGTTGTTGTTGTTGTTGTTGTTTTGTCGTTGTTGTTGTTGTTATTGTTGTAGTTGTTATTATTATTATATTGTTATTGTTGTTGTTTTTCTTGTTGTTGTTGCTCTTTTTGTTTTTCCATTTGGTAGTGATTGGTATCTATCTACATAGCTACCTATTCGTTTTTTGAACAGAGTGAGTTTTGTTCGGGACGTCTCATATCTATTGATTGACGGTATTCTTTAGGGACATTTTTGGTTCCATCGAGCCTTTGGGACCCTTTTGCTCTACAGTTCACCGAACTGCTGACATGTATTTTTGCACATGCTATAGTTCTTTTTGAGTTATTTGGGGACAAAACTGTAGAACTTGGAAAAAGGTCCCCGAAGACTCGATAGAGCCCCAAATACCCTCAAAAAATTCTCCCGATAGAGCTCAAAATGCCCCCAAAAATCTCCGAAAGAACCCGCCGACCTGTTTATTTTTTCGTCTTTTCGCCGACCCAGTAATTTCGTAGGAGTGAACCGCCTTTTTTGCCACCCTGTATACCATCAAGTGTGTAATTTACGTGTTTTCGAAAGCGAGCGTAGAGTAGGTAGATTCTACTGATAGAGAGAAGATATTCTACTCTATTCTATCAGGTACATGCGCTCGTAATATTGATAGCTTTTCTTCATCGACAGCACAGAAAGCATCGGCATCAATATAGACCAGTGGTTCTTAAACTTTTTTCGTGGGGTGTCGTTTTGCCCCTTGTTCCCCTACCCCTTGGGCACCCGTTTTTAATCTCACGAACCCCACCACCATCCTTGATGTAGGTAGGTAGGTAGGTAAGTAAGATTTTTTATTTTATTCTTCAGAACAATTCAATCTCGAGCTCAATAAACTTTGAGCTGAACCCTCCTCGTCTAAATCTTTAGCAGAATAGCTCAAGTTTGTGTCGACTGAGGAGGGAACAGCTCAGGTCAATGGCAATTCATTCTTTCATAGATGCTCTTTCTTCTTATGACAATTGCTTCTTGTTCCTTTCGAGCTTTAAGCTTCAAGTATCTAGATGATCTTAGAGAGAGAGAGAGAGAGAGAGAGAGAGAGAGAGAGAGAGACAGAAGAGCTTTTTTTTTCAGATCCCAATCTATTAACGTCTAATGTAATTGGAGAAAAAAAAATAGAGAAAGAGAGGAGAGTAAGAAAAAGAAAGAAAGAAAGAGAGAGAGAGAGAAAGTTTAGAGTACCAAGATCATTACTGTCTTCGACGTAAAAAACTTGGCCTGTGGAAGAAAACGCCAAAATAAGGCAAAATCTGAAAGGAAAAAAGTACAATCTAGGATTCTAGACTTTGATTGAGGTTAAACCAACCTAATATTTCTCTTCCTAATTCCTCCTCAATCCTTTCTTCTACCTCCCTTTGTATGTATACTTCCTCCGTCCTTTTCTTTCCTGTCTTTCACAAAATTCAACAAGACAAATGCCAACCAATCTTTTTTCGTGATCTTTTTATCTTGGCGTTCGCAGCACCACCGCACTAAGTATACGAAGTACACAGACCATCATTGCTTTATCTTGGAATTTATTTTCCTAGCTTTATCCTTCTTAGTTTTTTCTTGATAATTCTAAACTTAACCTATTTTCGTTTTATAATGTTATTAGGTTATTATAAAAAAAAGACATAGATAATATGGATTTGGTTAACCCTTTGATGACAGAGAAGGTCTAACTTAAACACGAGTGTTGGTGTTTTGTTGAATTTGCTGTAACGGACAATCAAGTGACAAAGAGAGTAAAGAGATCATTTTATTGTTCCTCCAGGACTAAAGAGTATCAGCCCAAAATTCATGGGAAAAACTTCGATTTCACTGGAGAAAAACGCCCTAAATCAAGCAATTTTTATAGGCATCCTTAGGGATTCAAGGAGTACCTATGCCTTAAAAGAAAAAAAAAAATATTGAAACAAATAAAGCAGTTGTTATGTATAGGTATTGTTGATTGGATATAGGATCTACAACAACGGTACAGAACCATTCTATAAGGTTCAGTTTAAGTCACCCATCCATTTATTGGCCTTGCTCGGCGTAGCTTAACATGGGTGACGCTAAAACCGGTCTTAAATGATTCCCATCCATTTATTGGCCTTTCTCGGCGTAGCTTAACATAGGTGACGCTAAAATCGGTCTTAAATGATCGACTGAAGTGTTATCTGAAACTTTCTCGCTTTGAGTTCATAGGTCGTCGCGACAAATTTCAAGATCAGAGCTCATTTGTGTGAGAAAATGTGAAAAAAATCCCCCAAAAACCAGTTTTTTTGGTTTTTTGGCTTTATGGTTCTTTGCACCACCATTTTCGTGTTCCTGGTAAAAAGACCTTTAATTTGATATATAGGTCGACCAGGTTTGGATAAGTCCTTCTATGGGGACAGACAGACCAAGACCAAGGACATCTTACCTACATCAACCAAATCATACAATTCGCTGGTTGCAACAATTACGAAGAAATGAAAGAAATGACCCAGGACAGAGACAGATGGAGAAATGTTGCCAACCAATCCTAGGATTGAAGCAATAGATAGATAGATAGGGGACAGACAGAGTGACAGACAGACAGACGACACCGAAGCGAATACAATAGTCCGTCCCCTATACCTTTTTATTACTATCGTAATAATAAAGGAAGGACGGACTAAAAAGCCCACCCTGAGGCTTCGGGGTGGGAGCAACTGCCCCAAGAGATGGGGGAAGCATATACGAATCTATTTATCTATCTACCTAAGTGTCTAATACCCTACCTACTTTTGCCTGTCTTTCAATATTATAATAACTACCTAGGATACCTACCGAGAAAAAAAAATTCCTCGTGGCTTTTCCAAAGTGTCGAAAGTACCTACTTGAAAACCTGCAGACAGAAGGTTATGCAGACAGCAGGTTATTTAGCTTTCTATCGGAGCCACTGGGTACATAATTGAATATTATTTATTTTATGTTTACTTTGGACAGAGGAACTACAGTTACAGTAGGTGTATTATTAGGTTATTATACCTAGGTATGTTAGTAATACATATAGCTGAAGCCTTTTGTGTATTAACAAGGTTCTGTTAAATAGAAACGGGCTTCTTTTCTGCCTGCCTTTGCAGCAATCAGAGTCCTTATTGTATTATTTCTCTCTCTCTCTCTCTCTCTCTCTCTCTCTCTCTCTCTCTCTCTCTTCTTCTTCTTCTTCTTCTTCTTCTTCTTCTTCTTCTTCTATCTTTCTCTTTCTCTCTCTCTCGGTCCCACTCTTCCTCACCCCTTTTTCGTCTCTAGGTATCTCTCCTTCTCTCTTTTTCTTTCTCCCTTTCTTCTCCTCTTTTTCTCTTCTTCTCTTTCTCTCTTCCCCTCTCTCTCGCTCCCTCTCTTTCCCTCTCTCTCTCATTCTTTTTCTCCCTCTCTACATCCCATCCTTCCTTTCCCCCCCTCTCTCTCTCTTCTTTTCTTCTTCTCTTCCTCTCCATCCCTGTCTCCTCTCTCTCTCTCTCTCTCTTTTCTTCCTCTCTTTCTCTTCACTCTCTATATGTTATTCTCCACCTTCTTTTTAATTGCACATCAGCTCTCTCTCTCTTCTTCCTTTCATTATTTTTTATTTCTTTCTCTCCATTTCCCCCCCTCTCTCTCTCTCCCTTTCTCACTCTCTTCTGATTATAAAAATGGAGAGATTCTCCGTAAAATTAAAAAAAAAAATAATATAATTATATATTCTTCCTCCCTCTTCCTCCTCCTTGGAACAATTTACAGGTTGACAGTATGACGTATATGCCCTGGGATTCTTTTTCTCCTCCTCTAATTCTTCTTCGTCGTCGTCTTCCTCTTTCCCGTTTTCTTATTCTCTTTTCCATTCTTATGTCCATACTTTCTCCTCTTTCGCTTCTTCCTCCTCCACTTCTTCTTCTTTCTATCCGAGCTTGTAGAGATTGTAGAGGAAAGCGATGAATTCAAACAGCCAATAACAGCATAGATATGAGAGCAAAAAGTTTAGCATTATGGAGCCCATAAGAAGGACCCCAAATAAAATCAGCAGAGCCGCCAAAGCATTCCATTCTGCATATTAGAAACCCCAGCTCCAGATTTTGTCGCTCCAGAAAAAAAAGAAGAAGAAAAAAAAAAAATAAAAAATAAAAAAAAACATAACCTGGATTTTACTCCATTATAACCACATAACGGGGACCTTGATTTTTTTTTTTAATGGGGATTTAAGATATTTTTTAGAACACCATTGAAAAATCAATTCAAAGGTCCCAAAGTCCCCATTCCTTATGATTACCTATTTTAGTTTCCTGAACCATAAAGTAACTTTATAGATCGAAAGTACCTACCTATATGTATGTACTATGTACCTACATAAATATAATATTTTAAGTTATAAAAAGCTAGTACATAAGAAGGTAGACGCATTTTTTAAGAGATTTGATAGCCCTTTCCCACCGGCAACATTTTTGGTCTACGATTCTTTGAAAAGTGACTTTTCCCCATTATTTTTGACCTAAAAAACCATAGTTACCTATTTTTTTTCACACAAAAAATGGTCAGGGGCGGGGAAACTGTAGGTAATGTTTCGTTTTTCCAAGAGGTTTGACAGAGGGAAATGTAATAACAGAGGTCTTATCGTCCCGAAATCAAAGACAGAAGAAAGACAGGATATTAGAAAGTCAGCAGTCTCAAGAAAGAACCTTTATCCATCTGTTTGGAGTTCGCCCCTTTCGGTAATCAACCCGCTAGCGCTTACAAGGCAGGCTACTTTCCGCAGACAAACCTATGGGTCTGAAAAACTTCAGACCTATAGGGCTGTCAAACTGTTTGAGAGGTCTGAAGCTTTTTTCGCCACACACACGTTTCGACTGTCTAACAAACCTATAAGGTCTGTCAGACAAACCTATAAGGTCTGTCAGACCAAACCAACAAACCTATAGGGTCTGTCAGATGTTCTGAGCGTGGCATAACAAGGCAACCACTCAAGCTCTCTTCAATTCTGAAGCTACAAAGTGAAACACTGGTTTTACAACAGTTTTGTCATAAAAAAGCGAGTTTACGGTCTTAGAACAAAGTAGTTTACGGTCTTAGAACAAAGTAGAAATTGGAAATCCATGAATAGGAAATAGAAAATTAAACCATTCTGAGTATCGATAGGCCCATAATATTTAGGAACCTCGCACACGGGTAGTCGGTTCGATTCCAGCTGGGGGCGAACTTTAATGGAGGAGGTTCATTCTCGGAACGGCTGTGGCTTTCTCCTCTCCTGTCTTCCTTCTCTCTTCGATGTCGGGACGATTCTCTCTCTCTCTCTCTCTCTCTCTCTCTCTCTCTCTCTCTCTCTCTCTCTCTCTCTCTCTCTCTCTCTCGTCTCTGCCTATTGAAGATATCACAAACAAGAGACAAATCAAGAGAGAGAGAGAGAAAAGGAGAAAAAAAATCATGGAGGAAATTTTCAACAAAAATATTATGAGAAGAAAGATAGGAGAAAGAAAGAAAGAGCGAGAGAGTGAGAAGAGACACAGAAAGCTGAGAACAGAGAGAGAGAGAGAGAGAAGGAAAAAAAGAGGGATAGAAGGCTTGGAAGAGAGAGTGAGAGAGAAGGAAGAGAGAAAGAAAGAGGGCGAAGAAAAGAGAGAGAGAGAGAGGGGGGGAGGAAGGAAGCAGTAAAAAATGTACATCAGAGGGAAGGGGGAGAGAGAGAGATAACAAAAGGAAGAGAGGGAGAAAGAGTGAGAGAGAAGGAAGTAAAGACAAGCTATAATTATACCATGTATCTAAGAACAAAGAAAGTGAGATAGAGGTTAGGTAGAACGTGGATGAGAGAGAGAGAGAAAGAGAGAGAGAGAAGAGAGAGAGAGACAAGGAGGGAAAATGACTTAGACAAAAGATACTCTCTTGTAATTAAAAAAAAAAGGTAGAGGACAGAAAGAGAAATAGAGGCAGAGGGAGTGAGAGAAAGTAGGAGAGAGATAGGGAGGGGAAGAGAGAGGGCGTAAGAAAGGGAGAGGGAGGGAAAGCCTGTAAGTAGGGCATAAAGAACTTAGGTAGGTAAGGCATGGTTTTCACAGATCAGGGCCGGTGCCAGCCAGAAAACTAAATCTAAGGATTTCTCTCGAAATTTCGTATGCCGAAATCCAAGTAGTAACTATGAAAATTTGTTTGTCCTTAATTTACCTTACAGCCTTACACAATCATTAGTAATGTCATTATTTCCAAGTAATGATGATGAAAAATCAGAAAATCCCGAATTCCATCATTAGTAATGACATTACTAATGATCATGTAAGGTACCTATTAGGGAACTAAGAAATTTTTATCTACCTAGGTGTTAAAAAGAAAAAAAAAAAATGGTTCTTGTCTATTTCAGACAAATGGACTATTTCAGACAAGTTAGGTATGTCCTTTCAAAAGTGTCTAATTTATGATGCCTAGGTCAAAAAGGCCCCTAGCTCCCTTTGCTCCATTGGTAGGCTAGTGCTAATATATGCATTACACTGTTAGATCAAATTCTCCTAATTAGGTATTTTATTTAAGACAAAATTCCATACCTGGTCTCTCTCGTCATTTGAGGTGCAAAACGACCTCTAAAATTCGTGTCCCAATGTCTCTTGGGGCGGCCCTGGTGGCCCCTTAGCTAAAGTCGGCCCTGCCTATAATATTCCCTGATATGCAAATAGACAAGGACGAAGAATCTGAAAAGTTAGTAGATGTAAATGACAAAGAACGAGAGCGAGAGAGAGAGAGAGAGAGCGAGAGAGAAAGGGAGGAAGAGGTGTAAGTGGAAGACAGGAAAGAAAAAATGTTTATGATAGGTAGGTACTTTCCCTCTCTCTCTCCCTTTCTCTCTCTCTCTCTCTCTCTCAGTTCTCTCACTCTATGTCTCTAATTTTCTCTCGTCGTCTCTCTCTCTCTCTTTCTCTTCCTTTTCTCTCTTTGTTAACTTCTGTATGGGAAAAAGAGAGCTACTTCTCCTCTTTGTCTCTCTAAATTTCTCCCTTCTCTCTCTCTTATTATCCCTATCCTTCTCCCTCCCTCCTTCCTTTTCCTAATTTCTGTAAGGGAAAAAAGAGAAGAGGGGGAAAGGGAGAGAGAGAGAGAAAGATTGGAAGAAGGGACAAAAAGGGTGAGGAAAAAAGAGAGAGGGAGAGAAAATAGGAAAAGGAGGAAGAGAGAGGAAGAGTGACGGTGATAGAAAAAGGAGAGAAAAGGAGTGAGAGTGACAGAGTTGAAAGCGAGAGAGAGAATGATGCCGTTTATTTCATTCCTTAATTCCCAGCCGTTTCTGAGATATAAGCGTGGTTCGCAAATCACGAACCACCCTGTATAGGTCGCGGTTTTCGGGACGCCGCCGGACGACTGGCTTTCTCCTGTCATGTTCCTTCTCTTTGCTTTGGGGACGATAAGACCTTAGCAGTTCTAAAGTTACATTTCCTTCTATCAAACTTTTAATAATAATGAAAGGACATCCTTTCATTACCTACAGTTTAGTGTTTTATAGTTCACCGAATGACTTGTCCAAAAAAATCGACAAAATTATACGAAAAGCCGCCCCTGTTTTTTTCGCTAAGATGCTTCTTCATTTTCTTATCTTTTAATTGATTTTGACTCAAACTTTACTACTTCTTGTTTTCCTTTTTTTTCTTCCTTTCATCTCCTTCTCCTTCTTCTCCTCCATCCCTCCTTTTTCTCATCCTCTTCTAACTCTCTGTTCTTCTCCTTCCTTTCCTAGTTCTTCATCACCTCCTCTGATCTTTTCCCTTCTTCTTCTTCTCCTCCTCCTCCTCTTATCTCAAAATCCTCTGTTCTTTTTGTTACTCTCTTCTTTTGGTATTCTTCTTCCTCTGCTTTTCCTCTTTCGCATTCTTCTACTTCCTCTTCCTCCTCCTTCTTCTCCTTCCTTCTTCTCTTCTCACTCCATCTGTTCCTTGTCAGACAGACGTCTTTTTTATCCGAACTTTGTCTTCTTCTAGTCCTCCCTTTCTTTCTCCTCCTCATTCTTCTCCTCCTCCTTTTTTTTCTTCTTTTTCCCTGTTCATTATTTTACTTCAAATTACTGAATTACTAATCTCCCTGTTTCCTCTTCTCTTTCTTCTTCCCCTTTTTACCTGTTCATTATTCTACTTCAAATTATTCCTCTCAATCTTCTCTCCCTTTTCTCTTCTTCTCCTCCATCTCCTCCTTCTTTCCAACATTGTCCCAATGTCAAGTTCTCTCCAATATTTTCATTTATTCCATCCCTATCTTGTGTCAATTTTTTTGAAAGTTTGACATTTTCAACCTCCACGTCATCTGTTTTTTTTTTTTTCTTCTTCTTCTTCTTCTTCTTCTTCTTCTTCTTCTTTTTCTTCTGAAGGGTAGGTTGGTTACATATCACAGAAATTTACACACATTCGCTTCCAAAGATTTGTATACAAATCTCTTCGTAAGGAAATCCCATTATAAGACAAAGGAATCGTAGCAAGTGTTAGAATTTCACCAAATGAGTTTTTTTTTTTTTAGACTTATCGTCCCGAAATCGAAGAGAGAAGGAAGACAGGATAGGAGAAAGTCAGCCGTTCCGAGAACGAACATTATCCCATCAGGATAATTTCCGTCCCGGGCGGGAATCGAACCCGTGGCCTAGCGCTTACAAGGCAGACGCGCTACCAACTAAGCTAACTAGGAGTTATCTAAGTATTTATCCTTTTCCCAGGTTTTTTTTTCTTCTCCTCCTTCTCGTAATCTGCTCCTTTTTGTCGTCCTCCTTCTCGTCCTCCTTCTCTTCTTTCTTCCATTTGTAATTCTCCTCTTCCACCATCTACTTTTCCTCCATCTTTTTCTCCTTCTCCTTCTCTCAATCTTTCTCCTGAAAACTTGCCCTCAATTTCTTACCCTCAGAAACCGCGGTATCTTTCCCCCTCCTGTTCACCCATTAGTTCCCCTCTACTCATCAGTTCCTCCCCTTAAACCGTCAATTCCCCTCCCCTCTCTTAACCATCATTTCCCCTTCCCTCCCCTCTTCTCTCCTCCCAAAACCGTCAGTTTTTCAACGGAAGAAAAACTTTGGAAATTCAAGTTTTATCTTCTTGAGAGCAAGAGATCCACCTTGTTCTTCTTTCTACCTCAGAAAAACCCTTACCTATCCCAGTGGCGAAGAGACCCTGGAAACTAGGGGAATCATCGCTTTTCTTCTTATCTTACTTCAATACTTAGTTACCAGATTTTTTTTAATAGGTTTGACAGAGGGAACTGTAACTGCTAAGGTCTCATGGTTCCGAAATTCTCTCTCTCTCTCTCTCTCTCTCTCTCTCTCTCTCTCTCTCTCTCTCTCTCTCTCGCTAGTTCGCTCGCTCGTTCTCTCTCTCTTTTTTTTGTTTTTCGTATAGTTTTTTTTTTTTCTCTTTGGGGGCCTTTTATCTCTTTTTATTTCCTCTTTTTTTTAATAATAATAAATCTAGACCAGAGAAATGGTTTTCTCTTTTATTATCCTCCCCTCTCTCTCTCTCTCTCCCTCTCACTTATAATCTCTGCTCCATCCTTTTCTCTATATCACTGTCCTTCTCCTTCTCTCTCAGGAGTATTCTTTCTCTCTTTCTTCGCTTTTTTTTAGGATTGAACTTTCACATTAATAGAAATATATTGTTTTCTTTCCTTGGCTTTCTTCTTTTTCCTTTCTCCCTTTTCTTCTTCTTACATCTCTTCCTATTAAAAAGAGACTCGTTTTCTTCTTCTTTTCCTTAATCTTTTTCTTCTTCTTCTTTTAATACTTCTTCTTTTTCTTCTTTAACCCAGCAGTAGGTTACTATACTATGCTATTACTGTGGTCAAATTCTCAAACAATGTTGAAGATAAAATTCCAGAGCTCGGCTGGGATTGAACCCAAACCCTCTTATTACCGGCCGACCACAATACCATCGAGGCAATATTTTATATCTATAGAATATCTATAGAAATGAAAATGACAAAATAGTATGAGAGAGAGCGAGAGAGAGAGAGAGAGTAGAAAAAAGGGAGAGAGTTATTAATTTACCCTGGGTAGACGACAACAAAAGCAATCTTCTCTCTCTCCCTTAGCGCTTACAAGGCAGACGCGCTACCAACTAAGCTAACTAGGCTGGCAGCATTGTTTCTTTTCTTAATATCTTACTTCAATACCTACTTACCACTTGTCGAAAATAGTAATATTCAACCTGCAGTCCAAGGTCAGCCACTCAAACTCAAAGACGGTCTGTCAGTTTTAAAGTGTGTGGCGGGGAAAGCTTCTGACGGTCTACTTATCTACTATAGAGTCTCAACTAATCATATAGAGAAAGAAAAAGAGGGAGACCATAGCTGATGTGGACACTGTATGGCGCCTCCACTGGACAGATAAGATTGGGGAAGACTTGAGAGAAAAGGGATGGAGAAGGGAGGAGGCGTTAGATAGGAGGGTATGGAGGAGTAGGATAAAGGATGGTAATAATATCGACCTAAATGAAATTTGGAAAAGGGGCCACAAAAGAAGAACCATCCAATGCCAGCCGATCACGCTCACCAGACCGCAATCTGTCAGGCGTTGTGAGTGGTGGACATAAGACCACCAGCAGTAGATAGAATAGAATAGAATATACCTTGTTTATCCTGCCCGAATAGGACTGAAAAGTCCCTTTACTCCCAGCAGTCTAAACAAGGTCTCGTATATTTGATGGGTTAAAGAATAATACATACGAATAACAATGCAGTAAAAAGATCTTGCTTAAGTAGAAAAATACTGTAAAAAAAATAATAATAATAATAAAAAATAAGATACTGTATATTATGGCTTTATTAGCTTCCCCTTTTGAATATCTCACACCACACCACTACCTTTCTGTTCTACCTCAGAAACCCTCACACCCCGAAGTCAGTAAGTTGTAGGAAAAGTTTAAGCCAAGTATCTCTAGTAGAAAATTCAAACTATAAGCACAAGTACAGGTAGGGGAAGTAGTAAAAGTGTGGGGATTTAGATAGTACGAAGGTACCTATTATAAGTAGTTATCTATCTACCTTTGGGGGAATTAAATTTAGATCTATAGATGTATGGAAAAGGATAAAGTAGACTTATCAAAGGGGTGTTCTAGAAAACTGATGGAATAATGGGACTACCTGTATTACTTCGACAGTCCAAATAAAACCCAAAAACCTCATTCGAGCAACAAGGTATATTCTAAAATTCTACCTTTCAACAAGGTATATTCTAAAATTCTACCTTTAAACTATTGCTAAAGACTTTGATCATTGATTAAATTAACAAAAGTGGACACAAATTTGATATGTGTGTCCATCTCTCTTTACAGCAATCCATTTGTCCCTTCCCAAAAGGGAGAAGGGCTCTCCTTCATTCAGTTCTTTCCCTATATTGAATATCAAAATCTCCCTCTAAACTTACCTTAGATATTCTGTCTTCTACCTATCCCTTTTACATCTCTCTCTATCCTTTTCTCACACCATTTTCATCACGGATATGTTGGCAACACGTAGTTCTCTCTCTCTCTCTCTCTCTCTCTCTCTCTCACGCTCTCACATCACATTTATTTCTAACGTGTAAAGGAGAGAGAGAGAATGAGATAGCAAGAGAGAGAATGAGTGGGAGAGAGAGAGGGAGAAGGTAGTGGTTTGACATGAGGTGATGAGAATGGTCACGAAATATTGGCGGCTCTGGTTGGCGGAACAAAATGGTGGCGGCTCTCCCCTACATACGGCCCTGGCATACGTCTCGAAAGAGAGGGAGCAACCAGATATTTTTATGTTTGTATAAATAAGTACCTATATATACCTAATAAGTAGTGCTTTATTTAGGCTGTCAGCTTAGAACCTGTTCTAAATAATGTTTTTAAATAATGACACCTGTTCTAAATAATGACAGCCTAAATAATGTTTCTTCCATTATACTAACAGATATTATGAACCTGCGTACTAACACATACAAAAGCCGCCATTTTGCTTGTAACAGAACCGAAAACAAATTCCAATACCCCCCTCTCTCTTTCTCACACTCTTTTTTTTTGTTTTTTTTTTTTTTTTTTTTTTTTTTAAGGAAAAATGGAGAAAATGAAGAACAATGAGAGAGAGAGAGTGAGTTAGTGAGTGAGAGCTAGAGAAAGATAAAGGGAGGGAGAGAGAAAAGGAGAAATAATGAATTAGAGAGGTGGGAAAGAGAGCCAGGAGAAAGGGATAGGGAATTTTTGCTACATTATAACGTAGGTCTGGTTCTGATAGTTCCTTAACCATCAGTACTCCAGACCGCGTTTTATTATACCTCCCCTCTTCTTCTTTACTCCTCTATCCCCCCAACCTTCCCTCCCATTTATCCCCCCCCCCTCTTTCTCTTTATTATTCTCTTTTCCTCCTTAATGGGAGGTCCCCTGTTCCTAAAACTTGTCCTCCATGAACTTCTCTCCCATTTTATTATACCTCCCCTCTTCTTCTTTACTCTCCTCTATCCCCCCAACCTTCCCTCCCATTTTTACCTCCCCAGTGGTGTACCCCTCCCTATCCGTAAAATTGTCCTAGCACTCACGAAACATGGCGTTAATGGAATTCTCTCCCTAGAGGGAGAATGTTAGCTCCCTTACAATTATTCTCCTTCCAAGGCTGAGTACACACGGAAATAGAAACACACTCTTTAGGATGAGTACACATCGAAATGGGGGAAACTGTACATTGAAATAAGGGCCTTTTCTGACGAAATTTCTGTGTGTGGAGGTAGGTAGGTAGGTAAGTACCTATAGTTTTTTTTTTAACTTTTTTTACTTTCCTTAATTCTACAAATAATAAGGGAAGCTTTTCCTTTTAGATGTGATTTGGGACTTCCGAAAATCGCTCCAATTCAATCAACTCCACGACAAATGTAGCGCAACCTGTGACCTTCTGGATGTGAAATCTCAGATGTCTTTATTTGGATGAGAAAACAGAAATAAAAGAGGGAGAAGAAAAAGGAGGAGGAGAAGGAGGAGGAAGAGGACGAGGAGAAGTCAAAGGGTTACAAAGAAAGCAAACGGAGGAGAGGTTGAGAAGGATGGGAGGAAGAGAAAAAGGAGGAGGAGAAGGAGGAGGAGGAGGAGGAAGAGAAGAAACAGAGGAAACAAGAAATAAAAGCAATAACAATCTGGAATCTGGATGTGAAAAAAGAATAAGAAGAATATTAAAAAAAGAAGAAAAAGAAGCACATCAAGATAAAGAAGAAGAAGAAGAAGAAGAAGAAGAAGAAGAAGAAGAAGAAGAAGAAGAAGAAGAAAAAAACAATCACACCAAACTTTTAGAGCTTCATTATTTTTGAGGTCATGCTGGGAAGATGTTGTTTTTTCCTCGTCTTTCTCTTCTTCTCCTCCACCTCCACCTCCTCTTCATCTTCTTCTTCTTTCTTTTTTTCCTTCTCGTCCTTATTTCTTTTCTTCCTTTCCTTCTCTTGCTTCTCGTTATTTGCTTTTCTGGCAGCTTCTAGTCTTCCTTTACTACGTCTTCTTCTTCTTCTTCCTCCCCTTCTTCTTCCTCCTCCTCCTCTTCTTCTTCTTCCTCTTCTCCTTTTTCCTCCTCCTCTTCTTCCTCTTCTTCTTTTTCTTCCTCCTCTTCTTCTTCTGCTCCTTTTCTTTTTCTCTTTTCCTTGTTTTTTTTTTTTACTTTCTTTTACGTCATTGTCTTCCTTTTCTTGACCAAAAATAGTAATAGGTAATAATACATATACACACTATTGACCTATATGCTAACCTATATGCTAAGCACCGAAAAAAGGAAGGGGGTAGGACAACAACAATTGGTCCAATTTGGTGTGTCACTTTCTCCTTCTTCTCCTCTCCACTCCTCCTCTCCCCACTTCGATTTCTCTCATTTTTCTTCCTCCCTATTCTTCTCCCTCCTCCACCCTCCTCAGCTCTCTCCTCCCAGCATTGAGGCACCCCTGTGGTGACGTTAAGCGTTGTACAAGTTTTCATTCAAGTCATTACTATTAGGTAAGGCACCCAACCTCAGTGGTGTAGTGGTTAGCGCGGTGGACTTCGGATCTGGAGGTTGGTGGTTCGAGTCCAAGTCAAATCATAAAATTTAGCGTAGTGCATTAAGCAGGGAACGACATTTTGTGACAAGCATTTAAGCTTAACACAATTAAAATTCCTATTAGGTAAGGCAGGAAGTGTAGGTAGGTACAGATTAGGTATATGTATGTACTACCTGGGTAGGTACATAAGGAATTAAGAAAGTTCGTAATATATCTTGTGCAAGACGTTCAAACACGTCACTGCCCCAAAACAGACTATGCATTCTGGCGGTAGTTTTTGTCGGAAAAGTCAACAGGAGACTTCAGGGGACTTTGGAGCCATGATTCAGGGTCATATAACGAAGCGAAGAGAAACCTTTGTTACTAATTTGTCCGAAGCGAAATTCCAATTTTCCTGGACTACCTATACTAAAGGTATTATCTTTTATTTAACCAGTGACTATAGCCCGCTAAAAAAATAATAATAAAAAAAAATGCACCAATTCCCATTGGATCAGTGAAGTTAAGTAAGATTGCGCGTGGTTGATATCCGAATGAAAGTCATTTGGTCAACTGCGTATACTTGATGGGCCGCGAGGGGCGATAATATTGCGTGGAAACACGATATTTCGATATTAGATGTCGCGATTTCGTGTCTGTTTCACTGTTCGATGATTAGTAGGTTTTGGCTCATTTCATTGCTCTTGTCATTAGCTTCATTGCGATATAATTATGTATTTCCCTTTATTAATTAGGGGTTTTCAATAATTAGTATAACATCAACAACACACGTTTAAAACGCGAGCCTATGTTGGTATTATAGTTAGGTACTTCTTTATATATTTTAAACCCAACAGGTGATCTCAAATCCTCATATCGTCTATTATAGTTAGGTACTTATTTATATATTTTAAACCCAACAGGTGATCTCAAATCCTCATATCGTCCCTCGGAATACGCAGGGAGATGTGAGCCACATACAGATAAAATTAAATTTGAATATGAAAATTGAAAAATTGTGGCTTGCACCCCTCTGTGTTTTGAGGGGCGATATGGGAGGCCTCAGTGCTAATGTACTGATTTTGTATTACTGTCCCTCGGAATACGGGGAGATGTGGGCCACATACAGATAAAATTAAATTTGACGATTTAAAATGAAAATTGAAAAATTGTGGCTTGCGTTGTGTTTTGAGGGGCGATATGGGAGGCCTCAGTGCTAATGTACTGATTTTGTATGATTATATTTGTGGCGCTCACAACAACACTCAACACAATTAAAATCTTACATAGAAAACGCAGGTTCTCGTTTCTCCACAATTTCCATCTCTGAAGTATATAACACTTCCGAATTCTTGGCCAGCACCTGAGAGCTATGTCTAACTGATGAGTTCAAATAAGAACGAAACGCGTCTTAGGCTGCTCCCAGGTGTTGGCTAAATATTATTTATATTTAAAAAGTTTTATATGTTCTAAACCTAAAATACAAATAAAGGCTCGTTACATTACATTACACATACTTACTTACTTATCCGGTGATACAGGCCGTGAAGGTCCAAAACCTGCTCTGATGAACCTTCTCCACCTCACATAGGTACCTAAAAATATATGAAGTAATAGAACAATACCTATAAATGAATTTCTTACCTTCGATAAATTTGACTTTCGCCATGTGAATTCTGCAAACATTTCTCTATCTGAAAACAGATAAATTAAAAAATAAAGTTAGCATTAGGTAGGTAGAATGAAATTCGAAGTCAATGAAAGGTGTTTGCACAAATGCACATTCTAATAGATTTTTTTTTTTTTTTAATGGATTTAATTTTCTCAGCAAAGATGGTCACCCATCCGGCTGCCAAACATGATAAACGTTGCTTGACTTCACTGAACAGCCGTTCCGAGAACGAACTTTATCTGGTATAAAATCCGCCTCGGACGGGAATTGAACCCGCAATCTAGCGCTTACAAGGCAGACGCGCTACCCTAAAAGTCCTACTTATTACTCTTGTTCCAAATAAGTATGCACTCGTACCTACATACTTTATTTTTATTCACAAAGCTTATCCTAATCTTAGCTGAACTTGTTTTTTTCCCCTACTTGAATGTCGCATTCTAAGCATTGTTTATGTAACAGCCTCCATTATTATTCCATGTACTTGCTCCCAGTGAAATATTATATTGCATGAAATATATTCCACTTCCTCTCTACATTACGACTCTTTAATTTGTTTAAGTGTTTTATTTTCTGCATTAAAATAATAATATTACTGATAATAATAAAAACGAGGAAATAAGTAGGTATTAGAAAAAAAAAACATAGTTACCAGTAAATCATTTAATAAGAAATGGAGAAAGAATTTTTCTCTTTGCATTTTTTTTTTTTTTTTTTTTTTTTTTTAAGGAAAAATGGAGAAAATGAAGAACAATGAGAGAGAGAGAGTGAGTTAGTGAGTGAGAGCTAGAGAGATAGAGAGGAGGAGAGAGAAGAGGAGAAATAGATATATGAATTAGAGAGGTGGGGAAAAGAGAGCCAGGAGAAAGGGATAGGGAATTTTTGCTACATTATAAACGTAGGTCTGGTTCTGATAGTTTCCTTAACCATCTAGCAGTTACTCAAGACCGCGGACTCTTTCCCAGTTACCTCTTTATCTCGTTTAAAGAGAGAGAAGGAGAGAGAGAGAGGGGGGTGGGTCAGAGAGAACACATAAGGTATATTCTTAAAACTAAGGAGTGACTTTTGTTTTTCTTTCAGATGGATAGAGAGAGAGAGACAGAGACTGAGTGGAAAGAAGAGAGAGAGAGAAAGAAAGAGGGAGAGAAACTGAGTGGAAAGAAAGAGAGAGAAGGAGAGAGAGAGAGAGAGAGAGAGAGAGAAAGGAAGAGAGAGAGAGAGAGAGAGAAAGGAAGAGAGAGAGAGAGAGAGAGAAAGGAAGAGAGAGAGAGAGAGAGAGAAAGGAAGAGAGAGAGAGAGAGAGAGAAAGGAAGAGAGAGAGAGAGAGAGAGAAAGGAAGAGAGAGAGAGAGAGAGAGAGGAAACAGGGACTTGTAAATAATCCCGAATTAGAGAGAGAGAGAGAGAGAGAAAGGAAGAGAGAGAGAGAGAGAGAGAAAGGAAGAGAGAGAGAGAGAAGAGAGAGAAAAAGGGACAAGGGAGAGAAAGAGATTGAAGGTCATTGAGTAAAGAAATGGGGTAGTAGGCCTATGCCTTGTTTTCCTAGTGGTTATATCACTTGGATGACTTGGATTTGCAACCACAAGGTCCGAGTTCGAGCCTTGACGGGATCGAAAAATTTAACGTCTCCTTATTCAGCATATATTCCATCTTCTCCTTGCTCCTTGCTTAGTATAAGTTAAGTTCTCCTTGCTTGGTACCTCAGTAGTAGAAGTGCTTTCGGCCTTGTGAGGACATATAGCTTTTAAGTCCGTCCTTCCTTTATTTTTACAATAGTAATAAACAAGCAGGGTCCGTCCCTCCCGGAATTTTTCAGCCTGTAGTGATTAGACCTTTCAAAGTTACTTTTTCAGAGTTTTGATCTCAGATTTGGATTTTTTTACAACTTTTTACGTAGGAATCGACCTTTTATTAATGATATTTTCCCAATTGCAACTCCCCCATTTGTAGTTTGAACATTCTGAAAATTGCCGAATTTTGGGGAACGAGCAATCAAGCATTTCGAAAATACCAAAACGGTATTGGTTATTTTTTTCGTACAAAGAACGCCTTGAGCGAATAGCGATGAATCCTGAGGCGGTTTGCACACTCGGCTCGTTTTCATGAAGCCCAGTAAGCAAAGCACTTTAGTAGGTGGTTACCTACGTTTTTAGAAACCAGTTTCATCAAATGCCTTTCTCTAGTGTGCACTGTGTGCACCCCGCCTAATAATTATTTCGGTATGTAAACTTCATTTGGCCAGTCTAGTAAGCTTGGAGGTTAGCCTTGTAAGCTCTGGGTTCGATGCCTGCTGGGGGCGGATTTTATCCTAAACAGATAAGGTTCGTTCTCGGAATGGGTGGTTTTCTCCTATCCTGTCTTTCTTCTTTCTTCGCTTTCAGGAAGATAAGACCTCCGTCGTTACAGTTCCTTCTATCAAACCTCTTTTTAGGTGAATCCCCTTTAGGGGTGAGCTATTTTTCTTTTTCTTCTTCCTCTTCTTCTTCTTTTACCTATTTCAATCTTCTCATAACTCATATTTACCAATTTACCTGGTATCTGTGTTATTCATCGTTGGGAAACAAATTTATTCACATTCAAACAAACACAAAACACACCTATAAAGTCTACTTGCTTTTCAATTTTCTCTCTCTTTTGCTATTATTTCTCTTAGTTTTCTATTTATTTAACCCTCATTTATCCTCTCTCACTCTCTCTTGTCTTCTCCCTTCTGTACTCTCCATAATATTCTTTGTAGCAAGCTACCTTTGATTTTTTTCTATTCAACTAAACTAGGGATCGGTAGATACCTACTTGGATAATTTGGAACCCGACTCTCCGAATTTTGAACCCCAGTGAAATACCCCCAAACCCCAACCTTTGGATAACACGGGCTTTGAAATCAAATGTCCCTTGCACATTGCATAGCTAAATAGTTTCCCGGCGTTCATACAAATTCAACTAATTAAATGATCCCGTTTTTTTTTAAAAAAAAAAAAAAAAAAAAAAAAAAAAAAAAAAAAAAAAAACTCACGCTGAAAAGTTATGGAAATTTGTAAACTTGTTATGCAAATATTTAGTTTAACATGATTACTTTTAACTTGAATATTCAAACAAAAAGCTACCTACCTACCTATTTGTTATATCTATCTATTTTTTTCTTTTTTTTTAAAAATAATAATATGCTCACATTGTGAAGGTGATTATTGTTTTAGTTATTTAATTGTAATTAAATTATTTTGTTAGGAATAGTAATTTTTTAATAAATTTGTTCAGTAAGTAAAGAGATAAATAGTAAAATATTTTTCAATATTTGATTCTAGAATTTTTACTATTTTACTTTCTTTTGTTAACGGACTTCTGTGTCCGTTAATTAACGAACTTTTCGAATATTAATTTAAAATTTCCTGATTTTTTAACCACGAGGATTTCGATCAAAACGCGGGAAATTTTTGAATCACATCAAATCTGTTAGGATTAGGTGACCTATTTACAATTTTTGAGTGACCTATGAGAGATTGATTCATATTTTTATTAATTTATTTGTTACCTGATTTAATTTTATCTACCTTTTTATTAGGCAGGTAATTTTAATTTTGCCACCAAAAATCGAGTGTTATTCAATCACATGTTTTTTTTTTATTATTATTTTATTTTTTTAACCTACGAAAATGTTAAACCGATTCCAAAAAACTAACCGAACCTTTTCGTAAAATTATTTCCGGCACACCGTGGACCAAAAAATTCACTTTGGATATTTTCTATTCACAAAAATTCACACTGAAATTTTTTTACGCAAAAAAATTGTAAAAACTTGGGAAAAAAAATCCCGGGAATTTTTCTCTCGTAGAGCGCGCACGAATCTCACGACCGTTTCGTTTTGCGACGAAATCGACATTGGAAATTACACCAGAATTTTCGGTGCTCCGCAGGACGGGAAACGGGCGGACACAAAATATGTCTACAAATTCCTAAACTCTTTTTTTTTCTACTTTTTTTCGGGTAAAAAAGAGGAAGACTTGCGCGTGCGCAGTTCACATTTTTTTTTCTTTTTCTTTTTATCCTTTTATTTTTTTATTATTATTATTATTTTTTTTTTACAAAAAAATTTAGTTAATCTCTGTAGATACAATTTTTTTCGCCTCTTTTTTTTAATCTCCTTTTAATTTATTTTGTTTTTGTTTAATTTTAATAAATACATATAAACAAGCTGTTTTTTTCTCTCCTGACCCGTGTTTGGATTTTGTTTTTTAAGCTGTTGCATTTCTTTTGACTTTGCACCTACCTTTGTGACAGAGCGTAGGTTTTAATTTTAGCTCGCTTTGCTTGTTTTTTTTTTTTTTTTTTTTTTTTTTTTTTTTTTTTTTTTTTTTTTTAATAAATGTCTGTAAATTTGAAGTGTTCCATGACACTGTGGAGGTGTTTTTTAGGTGATGTTACTCTGCTTGTTTGGATTCATGTAGCTGAATGTCAGACAACAAAATGGAAAAGGAAGAATGGAAATACGATCAGAAAAAAAGAGGAAGAATGGGAAAAAGAGTATGAAGAGGAAGGAGAAGAAAAAAGAAGGAAAGGAGAAAAACATTTTTAACCTTTTACTTAACCTGAACACCTACTATTTTTTGGAATTTAGTCAGTGATTTGTATTCTTAGAAAATAGGAATAAAGAGAATGGGACTCTAAAGATGACTGTCTGAAAAATAAGAATACCTAATAATAAGTAGAAGTTTATTTATTTAAGTAGAAGTTTTCTTTGGAATTTGGAACAAAAATGTTTCTTCTGCTATCGACTCCTGAGGTTTACCACCAAAGAGCTCTATTGATGTCATTCTTCTGGACCTTAGAAGGAACTCTGACCTTTCAATTATTCCAAGGTCGAAAAAAGAAGAAGGAAAACATTAACAGAAGGAGGAGGAGAAGCAGCAGAAGAAGAAGGAGAAGAAAAAGGTGAAGAAGAAGACGCAGAAGACAAAGGAGGAGAAGAAGAAGAAGGAAGAGGAGAAGGAGGAGCAAAAATAAAGGTAGGTTTCGACTGTCAAGCACGTGAGCCCTTGTCCGACCGCAGCTTTCTAATTTATTGGGGGACCTCTTTCAAAATGTCGAAGCAATCAGCGATGGAAATCAAAAAGACGGTGAAAGGCCATCAGCGCTTCATATTATGCTATTCACACTAAAAGCATTTGAAAGAGCTTGTCATAGCCTCGTGAGCCACGGAAAAAAAGGAGAAAAGGGAAAAGGACGAGGGAGGAGAAAAGGGAAGAGAAGAAATTTTAAATAAGGAGGAAGAAGAAAGAGGAGGAGGAGGAGGAGGGGGAAGTTGATGACGGAGGAGAAAGAAGAAGAGGAGGTTGAGGAGGAGGAGAAAGAAGAAGAGGAGGTTGAGGAGGAGGAGAAAGAAGAA
>NW_007377802.1:172806-182806 GCF_000475195.1 Diaphorina citri | reverse complement strand
ATAAAAAGGCGGACGTAGGTCCACTCGTCCAGAGGTTGATCTTTGCGGAGTTTCCGCACTTGCGGAGATAATAATAATAATAATAATAATAATAATAATAATAATAATAACTTTTGGATTAGGCAATCTGGTTGGTTGATTTCAGAATTTTCCAAAATTTTACTACTTACATAGACAGGTTTGACTACTATTAAGTCTAGCTCTCTTCATTTTTATCCTCCGCCTCCTTCCCCTATTTCTTTTTCTCCTCTTCTCTCTCTTAAATCTTGAATTGTTTCAATCTCTCCTATCACCCTGTATATACTTCATGGTTTATGACCACCCTGTAGGTACATAGGACATCCTGTATATACTTTATGACCACCCTATAGGTACATAGGTGTTTGAAATCATAATGTTTCCAAGGGCGTCACCATTAAATTTTTCCATTACCCTCCCTTCCTTCTAATCCTTCTCCTCCTCCTTCCTACCTGTTCCCACCCTCTCCTACTTTACCCTCCACCTCCCACTGTCGTCCTCACACTCTACTCTCTCTCTCTCTCTCTTTCTCCTTCTCCTCCTTCTACTACTCACACTCTTCCTTTTCTTTTCCCTCTCCTCCTCTTAATTGCTCCTTCTCTTCCTCTTTACACTCTCCCGGAAAGATTTTACACCTTCGCCTCTCCCTCCCTTTTGGAGTTAGGTATCTCATCTTTTTTCTTCTTCTTCTTCTTCTTCTTCTTCTTCTTCTTCTTCTTCATCTTCTTCTCTTTTCTCTACTTCCTAACTTTTAATTTATACTGAAACCCCCGGACGACATTAAAACCAGTTTTTAACGACATCATCTTTAGAAAAAGAATAACGCTATTAAACCTCTTTTACTATTTTCTCACTCTCTCTCTCTCTCTCTCTCTCTCTCTCTCTCTCTCTCTCTCTCTCTCTCTGTATCTATCTATCTATCTCCTTCTCTCTCCCCTTTCTCTCCCTTTTTTACTTTATCTCTTCTTATCCTGTCCTTTCGGGACGATAAGAGACCTTCGTTGTTATATACCTGCAGTTTCCTCTGTGAAACCTCGATTTTTTTTTTTTTTATTTTTTTTTTATTTGGGGACAAAAACATTCGTGTTCACCCTGTATATATATCGACGTTCAATTTGTAATACGGTTCAGAAAGTCTTTTCCATGAAGACGAATCATTATTATCTACATATCTTTTTACAACTGAAAACGTTCATTGTTTTCATAAGGTCACGTCTGATATATGTTTTTATAGTCCCAAACAGCAAAAAAAGGGCCTTAAAAAAGGGTCTTCAAAAAAGGGCCCCAGCCGATATTTCTCCGGAACAAACTTTTTTATCTCTTCCGTCCATATTGGGGCTCTAAAAACTGGAGATAAGATAATCAGGGCCCTTGACTTCGTCTCTGAAAACAGAGGGAAAGAAAGGAATTTCTACTGTGTTAGGCCAGCCACTCACGCTCAGACTGTCTCCTTGTAAGCGCCAGGATGGGGGTTCGAATTCCGCCCGGGGCGGATTTTGTCCTGAACAGAAAAGGTTCGTTCTCGGAACGGCTGGCTTTCTCCTATCCTGCCCTACTTTTCTCTTCGAATTCGGAACGATGAAACCTACGTTGTTACAGCGCCCTCTATCAAACTCCTTTTTTTACCTGATAGGGCCACTTTTAGCCGTCCCTGGTGGGGCAAACTGTCCAAATTATGCAGATCTCTTCGCCCGTTTCCGCTTTCCATTTGAGTATAAAACAATTCCTCTCAATAAAAAAGCAAAAGTCCTAATAAAGTCGAACTTTTCGATATGGTCCGGCTTTTGGCCATCAAAATGTTTCTTTATGTCCTCCAAGTTTTTACGACATTCGGGGTTCGCCTGAGGGTGATTCTTTATGACCGGGACTGCCTTTTTAGACTGACTGAACTTTTATCCTGCCCGAATATGACTGAGAAGTCCCTTTACCCCAGCAGTCTAAACAAGGTCTCGTATATTTGATTGGCTAATAATAGTAGATGTATCAGTAAAAATAAATATTAATAAAAAACAATGCAAAAGAAAAGGCCTCCAGGACAAATAAAGGTAAGTAATAAATATGTATGCTTACCTTATAGAAAAGGGACTTTTCTGTCCAAACTTTAGGTCTTTAGGTAGTAGGCAGTTTGTAAAGAAAAAGTGTTTGATGTTCGCTTCAAAATTCTCTTTTCTTGATCTCTCCTCTTCAATTTTATTCTATTCTCTCTTTTCCCTTCCTTTCCCTTCCCTTCTAAACACATATTAGAGGTAAGTATCAAAAGAAGAAAAGTCATCAAGAAGGAAAAATGAAAGACAAGAGAAAACAAAGGCATAACAAAGGAAAAATGAAAGGATTTATCCTCACTAGAATACACCAAAAAAGGAAGAATATCCAATAAGGTTTTTCTGTTTGCTAATTAGTTCCCAACACGCTATAAGCATAAGCATTTACAAATCTACATAAGATCCTGATTATGCAGTAGGTACGTAAAAAACGTAATCGCAAAAGGAGATATCTAAATAGGTATCCTATTAAAATAAAAGTAAGTACTTAAAACTACCTAGGTATTAGGTATTAGACTACGTATTATTAAGTACCTTTGCTATTATTCAAATCTCTCTCTCTCCCCTCCCTCTCCCAACCCCTTTTAAGTACTTATATTCCCTTCAAATGGAAAAAGGGTTTTCGAAACACCTATTAGCCCCCCCCCATTTTATTTGCGTTTTTGCTCCCTATTTGCGTGCGTTTCCCCCAATAAACCCCGGGGGTCGTTAATTTTAACGACCGCTAAGACACTATTACAATTTTATAACAAAATTACAATTTTATTACAATTACAAAACGAACTGTGGAAACCGATTGTAATTACGGAAAAGCTGAGGTTTGTGATGCGTTCGGAAAGGTATTAGAAGTGTTGTTTTGGGCAGGCCGGAAATTAGAAGGGGGCCCCCCCGGGGCCATTTGGGGCAAAATTATTATTCCTTTTGGCCCTTTCCTCTGACAGAGATGATGGTTACTATTTACATGGTTTTTTGCTTTCTGCTAGCTAGAAGTGAATTTGCTTCTTCTTCTTCTTCTTCTTCTTCTTCTTCTTCTTCTTCTTCTTCTTCTTCTTCTTCTTCTTCTTCTTCTTCCTCCTCCTCCTCCTTTTCCTCCTCCCTATTTTTATCCTTTTCATCATCTAATTCTACTTTACCTTCTCTTTTGTTCCTTCTTCTTCCTCTTCCTTTTAGAGAGAAATATTCTCTTCCTGCTCCTCCTCCTTTTTTTCGTTTCTCCTTCTTATTCTTCTCCTCCTTTTTTTCCGTCCTTCCTCCCTTTTCAGTCTTCTCCTCCTCCTTTTTCTTGCTACCAGTCCTGAACAACGTGTACAATATTTAAACCTCCTACTCAATACCTATAGGTAGGTATCTTCTTAGAAGAACCCACTGAACACTAAATGCTCTGAAGATAATAATGATTGCTTCACGGCACTTAGCTAACTGGCGCACACAATGAGCTCTTAATACGAGAAAGTATTAGTCGCTGATGAAACAAAATGGATTATCAACTGAATTTTTTCAATATTTCCCATTTTTTACTTTTTATTCGAAAATTTTCAAAACCGAAAGTTCGAAAGTCCGATTTTTTTGTAGTTCTTCAAATTTAATAGAAAGTCGGTTTCTTTCTGGTGTTCTCGTCTTAAATCGTCACCCAAATGGGAAATATTGTGTCTCTTTGTCTTTCGCCGATCTGATAAAAGGCAACTACGGAATGGGCACACAGATCACACGAGTCTAGTGTAGAAGTTGGTTTATTGCTACGGAATAATAAAGGCGACGAAACACTCATTAAAAAATAATAAAAATAAATAAAATAATAATAGATATATCTCAAAAAATCTAATAGATAAATAAATCGCTTTATTGCTTCTCCGGAAAACAAAATGGGTTGATAACCGATATTGCTTCTGCAGTGACGAAGCAATTTGTTCAATTTTACAATAATTACTTAATTACTTTCAGAACTTCCCGGGTGTGTCGCGGTTCATATTTCCCAGAAACGGCACCCAGAAATTGAAACGGTAAGGAGACGATAATTGAGAACCTTCCTATTTTCGCGCGAGAACGTGTGATGTTCTAAAGTGGTTCCTGGAACGGCTGGCTTTCTTATTGTCTTCGTTCTCTCTTCGCTTTCGGGAGTTTAGCGATGATAAACCTTGGAATTACAGTTTGAATAAGACCCTGTTAGAATCTTTGTTAGGTGACGACCACAAAATACCAAAAGAAAAGATTTTACATTCAAATGAAGGTAGGTACCTCCCTATCTAAAATGGTAGAAGCCAGCTTAATTGGCTTGGAAGGTAGGTCGCGAATTCTATCCCCAACCAGGGCGAATTTTATCCCAAACAGATAATTTTAGTTCTCGGAACGGCTGGGGTTTTCCTGTCCAGTCTTCCTTCTCACTTCGACTTCAGGACGATAAGAGACCTTCGTTGTTACATAGGTACCTACAGTTGCCTCTGTCAAACCTTTATTAGTCCGTCCTTCCTTTATTATTACTAATAATAAAAGGTATAGTGGACGGGCTATTGTATTCGCTTCGGTGTCTGTCAGTCGGTCGGTCTGTCTGTCCCCATAGAAGGACTTCAGTCATCAAGTTAAGACCGGTTTTAGCGTTACCTATGTTAAGCTACTCTGAGGAAGGCCAATAAATGGATGGGTGACTTGAACATTATATTAGGAATAAAGGGAGAACGGGCTCTAGTCTTGATTTTAAATCATTACATGAAAGTATAATCAAAAAATCAAATCAAGAATAATAATAAACTGAATATTAAATTAAATAGGTAGGTACATAAATACTGATTTTCTTTAACCAAGATCGAAAAATTCCCGGAGGAACGGGCCCCGCTTGTTATTATTCATCTATTTTTTTCACTCCTGTCGGGGTGTGTTTTTTTTTTATTTTTCTAGGACAGACGAGAAGTAAGGACTTTAACTATGTCTGGTTTTACCATACCCCCATGCCATGTGGCATAATGGCATTTAAACATTTTAAACACACAACTGTATTCTCCCCTCTAGAACGACACCATTATAAAATGACATTGTGGTAAGTAATAAGTACCTACTTATACTTGGTAAAATATTCATATTTATAAAGACACGGAGCTAGTTTCTCAGAAACAAGAAACAAAATAACAAACTGATAAATTAACAAAAGAAAAAGAAAATTGAATAAAGAAAAGAAAAAAAAAAAAATATTGAAAAATTCTAACTCAGGGGCGGGATTAATGCCTAGGGCATTCTCTTCCATCCAACCCCTAGTTATCAGCACACGGAGGAGTCTGGATCCAGAGACCGAAGGTTTGAGTTCAAGTCAAAATCGTCCCCCAAAAACTGATCAACAGCTCCGCCACTGTCGTAATTTTAATTCACAATCCAATAAGAAAATAAATATTTATTTAAAATTAAGAGACGATGTAGAAATATCTCTCTCGTGTTATGATGAGACAAGATGAAGAAGAAGAAGAAAAAGAAGAAGAAGATTAAGAAGGAGAAGAAATAAGAGGAGAAGAAGAAGATGAGGAGGATGGAGGAGGAGGAGGAGGAGGAAAAGAAGAAGAAGAAGCAAAAGGCGAAGATGAAAGAGGAGAAGGAGGAGGAGACGAAAAAGAAGAAGGAGGAGAAGAAGAAGAAGAAGAAGAAGAAAATGAAGAAGAAGATTAAGAAGAAAAAGGAGAATGAGAAGAAGAAGAAAATGAAGAAGAAGATTAAGAGAAAAAGGAGAATGAGGAGAAGAAGAAGAAGAAAAAGCAAAAGAAGGTAGAGTTGGTGAAAAAGAAGTAGGAGGAGGAAGGGAAGAGGATGAGGGAAAGAAGGAGGAATAGAAGATGAAGCAGAATATGATAGGGAGGAAGAAAATGATGAGATACATCTTCTCCTACAGGAGGAGGATGAGAAGGGGAGGAGATATATCTTTCATTAGAATGTTAAGTACCTAGCTCTACCATATCTCTGATATCTCGTTCTCTGCCACCCAACCTATCGCCTCATCGCTAGTCTGGAGTTATTTCTACTCCAATAATTCAAAAATTTCTCTTCTTCAATTCTCATGTCAAAAGGAGAATAATCTACAGCCTTACTATGTGGATTGAAGATGAAAAAATCCCCTTAGTTCCCACTTGTCGTTCGGAAAAAAATCGTGTCGTGTGTAGTGGGAACAGTCTCGATTAAATTGCTTTGTTGCCAGCCTATTTTTTGTTTACAAAAAAAAAAAAAAAAAAAAAAAAAAAAAAAAACAGAAAAGATAAGAAACAATTAGTTTTTCTTCTGTATTTTTCATTCAACAGATCTACACCGGTGGTTGAAAATATTGAAATTCGCTGTTGGCAATGTGCATGTGAATGACTAGAACCTAGAGTCCTAGACCATTTCCCGTGTGTAGTTTTCAAGGAAAACTACGTAAGTGCTGGTATTGCTGGTTCGATTCCCGCTCGAGGCTTTATTCTTAACAGATACCTACGAAATTAAGCTTTTTTTTTTCTTTTAGACGCATTAACTACCTATGTGTTAAAACATCTCGTTTGCGCAGGAACATAAGCTTGGAATCTGAAATTTTGAATTAAGTATTCCTATAAATAATATACCTAAGCTTGGAATCTAAAACTTTGAAGTAAGTATTTCCTACAAAACCAAAATATTTTTTGATTTGAGGAAGCTCGTCTGCCTTGTAAGCGCTGAAGGTGCAGGTTTGATTTCCGCCCGCGGCGAACTTTATGCTCAACGGATAAGGTTCGTTCTTGGAACGGCTGGCTTTCTCCTATCCTGTCCTCTAAATTTCGGGACGATAGGCCCTCCGTTCTTACAGGTACCTCTATCAAACCTATGTCTACGGCCGTCGATCGATGTGAACTTCTTGAGAATCGAAGTGGACCGACGACCGACGACCGAGGTGGACCGACGCGATGGCCGGTCAACTATGTTTGGACACATCTTTAGAAGAAATAGAAAATCTTTTTGAAACACCCTGTAGTTTTTTTTTTTTTTTACTTTATTATTTGGTGTCATGGTCGCGACAACACCAACATCACAAAAGAGAAACATCTAAACATCTGGGAAACCTCACAATTTGAAATGCACGTTTCCCGAGATGCTGACGTTTCTAGAGCAGTTGACAAAGAAGAATAAGATGGAAGAAGAAGGAAGGAGGAGGAGAAGAAGAAGACGAAGAAAAAGAAGGTGGAGGAAGAAGAAGGAGGAGGAAGAAGAAGAAACAAAGACATAGAAAGAGCAAGCAGCAGAGTGGGTAAAGGAGAAGGCAAGAGGGAGAAAACCAGAGACACTGACATTACAAGAAGAAAGAAATGGAAAGAGAACAAGAAGGTAAAAGGAGAGAAAAGGGAGGAAATAGAGAGATCGAAGGAAGAGAAAGGAGGATGAAGAGAATTAGGAAGAGCAAGAAGAGGAGGTGGAGAAAGAGAAATAATTACATATAAGAAGGACCGGAAGAAGCAAAACAAAAGAAAGAAGAAGAAGAAGGAAAAGAAGAGTAGTTGGAGAAGGAGCAGGAGAAAGGGGACGAAGATAATATTATGGGAATAAAGAAATCATGTAAGTATTTGATGTCTGTCTCGTGCCACATTTTTTCCACAAGACGAGACAAAGTCCATTTCTATTCTTGTAAATTTCCAAACAAGACTAGAGGTATCTCGTCTTGTCATCACTAAAAATAAAATATTCTTAAATCATTATTGAAAATAAAAAATAAAACTATCTTTTATTTTAACAAATCATAGGTATGACAAAGGATTAGAGAGAAAAGTATGTATTCTGTATATGTATAGCCTATATAGCCTTTTCAGAATTTTTGATGTTGGACTATGGTATGAATGAAATTGGTTATTTAATTATTCCCACAGGAACACAATCCTGAAATTTATAGCATTTTTTGATACACCCTGTTTGCAACACCGTAGCATGACTTTTCAAACGCCCTATATGCAACATTGTAATGTATGTAACCTCCTATCGTACATTCGATTCTAAACAAACATACAACTTGTGATTTTTTTATATATATAATTATATTATATTTTCGGAAATTTGCAACACGAGTTTTTATTTTATTTTATTTTTTAACTCGTCGCTTTGCCTCGTGGAGGTTTGTGGATACGAGAATACTTTAGTATACTAGTATAGTGATGAAAAATAATTTCATATAGACTCCTCCTCCTCCTCCTCTTTTCTTTCTTCTTCTTCCTTTTCCTCTTCTTCTTCGCTTCCTCTTACTGTCTTTTTCTTCTTCTTCCCCCTCTTCCATCCCATCTTCCTCGTCTGCATCTATTGCTCCTCCTATGTCATTCGTGTCCTTCCTTCTCCTCCTCTTTTTCTTTTTTCTCGTCTCCTTTCTTCTTCGTGTTCTTCATCTATTCCTATTTCTCCTCCTCTTCCTCTCCTGATGTTTTCCCTCCTTCTCTCCTCTTTCTGCTCATTATCTTTTTACTTTCTCCTCTTTCCTTCTTATTTTTACATTGATTCTGCTCTCTATCTCCTTTTCCTCTTTCTTATCCTCCTTCTCATCCCCTTTTTCTCACTTTTTCATTTCCCTCCCCTCAAATTCTCCTCTTCCTTCTTCTCCTCTTCCTCTTCTTCCACCTCAATCTTCTTATTCCACTGAAAATTAATAATCAAAACCCGTGTCTCATTCTGTGCTAGGAGGAAGAGTACGAATCTGTCGCCGCTGGAGAAAATGGAGAAGAGGAGGAGGAGGAGAAGAAGAAGAAGATAGAGGAGGAGGATCAGTGGGGTTAGAAGATGTACAAAAAGAAGAGGAAAGATGAGAAAAGGGGACGGAGGAGGAGGAGAACAAGAAGAAGAGGAGGAGGAGAACAAGAAGAAGAAGAAGAAGAAGAAGAAGAAGAAGAAGAAGAAGAAGAAGAAGAAGAAGAAGAAGAAGAAGAAGAGAATCAGTGGAGGGGGGAGAGGATGGAGGAGGTGGCAGAAATAACTGAAGCTCATTTCAATTTGCACCAGCATGATAGTCTACCAGTGGCGATGATACAAGAGGGGGAAAGAGACAATTCGGTTTGTAAAGTCATCTTTCTAACCGGCCTAGTTAGCTTGAAGGGTAGCGCACCTTGTAAACGCCAGTTCGTGGGTTCGATTCCTGCCCAGGGCGAGCTTTATCCTAAACCTGCCTCGGTGGTGTAGTGGTCAAGGCGCTCGCCTGGTAAATAGGAGGGCGTGGGTTCAATCCCAGCCGAGGTATGGAAATTTATCCTCATATAATTTGAGAATTCGACCACAATAATAGTAGTAGCCTACTGCTGGAGTAAAGGGACTTTTCAGTCCTATGCGAGCAGTATAAATAAGCACTATTATTATTAAACAGATCTCCTTCTTTCTCTTCAAATTCGGGACGATAGGACCTCAGGAGTTACAGCTCCCCCTGTCGAACCTCTTAGAAAAAAAAAGTTTGCTAAACCTCATCAAAATCGGACCCATAAAATTAACCCATGAGAGCCGTGGTCTACATTAAAGTCACATCAAACTTGACCGAACTCTTCTCTCTTTTTCGCCAATATCTCAGTCACTCCAAATCAGAGAGCATCGGAAATTTGTCTATTAGTTAGAAAACAAAATTTCCTACTGTTTTCAATATTATTTAACATGTTTACTCAGTACCGGTCTGGAGTTAGAAGCGGTTAAATATGAGCCAACGGAGACAAAAAAAAGTTCGGCTCTTATGGGTTAATGAAAATCGGGAGAAAAATACGATGGAATAAACAAACTAATCGCAAAATTGACAGATTTAATAATGCCGGAAAAAAAGTTCAGAGGTCATCTCTTATTTTTCATGTCATCTTCGTCCCCCAAAACCAACCTCAGTGGTGTATTATTATTATTATTATTATTATTATTATTATATAACTCTTTATTAGAACTTTACAATATTTACAAAGAGGTACAAGAAACAAAATAACAAACTGATAAATTAACAAATGAAAAAGAAAATTGAA
>NW_007377802.1:160236-171641 GCF_000475195.1 Diaphorina citri | reverse complement strand
CCTATCCTGTCTTCCTTCTCTCTTCGATTTCGGGACGATAAGACCATAGCAGTTACAGTTACCTCTGTCAAACCTCTTTAAAAAAAAAAAGTTCGCCCCGAGGCTGGAATCGAACCCACGACCTGGCGCTTACAGCTTATTGGCACAGTTATTCTACTCAAGGGCTTATTGGCACAGTTATTCACTTGCAAAGTGTGGGTACATTGGTGGTGTAGTGGTCAAGGCGCTCGCCTGGTAAACAGGAGGGCGTGGGTTCAATCCCAGCCGAGGTATGGAATTTTATCCTCAATATAATTTGAGAATTTGACCACAATAATAGTGGTAGCCTACTGCTGGAGTAAAGGGACTTTTCAGTCCTATGCGAGCAGTATAAATAAGCACTATTACTATTACTACCCTCCATCCCTCCAAGCTAACTAGGCTGGCAGTGTTCTAGAAGCCCCAGAATCGATCAGTTTTCTTTTAAATGACACCATGTTTTTTTTTCCTTTACTTTCCTTATCCTATAGGAAGGAAAGTAATGTAATCGGGTCAAATTTTCGATGGTCAGTTTTTAGTGTCAAAACCCGTTTTGAGGTCCCTAGCCTAGAGCCTAAATCCAAAGAGAACGGTAAGAGCTAGAGACTTGGTATGTAGCTGTCAAATGTGACAAGGATGCGACACGAAACTTTTGATTAAGACCGGTGCAACGGTTGGCGGCATTTTACCGCTTTTTGGCGGTTTTCGGTGTAATTTAACAATATCTCGGGAACGGTATAAGCTAGAGACTTGAAATTTGGTATGTAGTTCACAAATGTGACAAGGATGCAACACAAAACGTTTGGTTGAGATGGTTGCTGCGCTTGGCAGTATTTTGACCGCTTTTGGACACATTTCGACCTTTTTTGGCGGTTTTCAGCTATAGCGACAAAACGGTTAGAGACATTGTAAAATCTCGGGAACGGTATAAGCTAGAGACTTGAAATTTGGTATGTAGTTCACAAATGTGACAAGGATACAACACAAAATGTTTGGTTGAGATAGTTGCTGCGCTTGGCGGTATTTTGACCGCTTTTGGACAGATTTTTAAGCTAGAGACTTGAAATTTGGTATGTAGTTCACAAATGTGACAAGGATGCAACACAAAACGTTTGGTTGAGATGATTGCTGCGCTTAGCGGAATTTTGACCGCTTTTGGACAGATTTCGACCGTTTTTGGCGGTTTTCAGCTATAGCGACTGAACGGTTAGAGATATTGTAAAAGTTAGGGTAAGGTAAAAGAACACTCAAATAAGCATCATTCAATAGGATAAGGAAAGTCGTGTGATGTTCACACCAGATTTTTTCATTGTTTTATACGGAATTTCAATTATTTCAACTTTCGATAATTTCAACCACCCTCGGTCCCAATTAGTTGAAATAATCGAGGTTCTACTGTACTTGAATAGCAAACATGTCATTTATTCCATGATGAACTCTTGAGACACTACGCTAAAATATCTAATTTCCCATGTACTCGAACCCTCAAACTCCACGTTTACAGTATACTGCGTTAACGTGAAGGCATTTCCTACCGATATCTCTCTTAATATTCCATTTTAAAATAATAATATAAAAATTCCAAGATATTTCTTCTAACCTAATAATAAGTATTACATACCTCCTTGGTGGAAAAATAAATAACAATAATATATTATAGTAATATTTTGTGTAGAGCGCAGTTTCCCTAGCTAATATTACGCCCTTAGTCTGTCGATTTTTTGTCTTCCAAACAAGTAGATAGGTGAAAAAAAAAAGAATAAATAATAAAAGCTCAAAAGCTGATTGAGAAATAAACCATCTTGCTGGGTCAGAAACGAAGGTGTAGAAGACAAAAGTTGAGCTGTGTAATAGGGGGGCTTTGACTTTTGACATTTTGAAAAGTTCACGTTCCTCGGACTGATGTCTAGCAGAAATTCAGAGCACAGATTATCATTCAAGCAGAATTTTATGGACTGATGGACAGCCATATTTTTCTTCTATCCTTATTTGAAGATAAATCGAGTAAAGGTGTCAAGTGAGAGAGTGAGACTGACTGAGGCATTATACCTAGGTACTCGTATTATATTGGGAAAGCTTACCACTAAGCGAGTGAACAACGGAATGATATCCACCCAAGTCCTAATATCTAAGAGATAATTTTAAGATAAAATGATAACTAGATAGGTACCTAATACCTATGTAATGTGTAAAAAAGAAAGAAAAACAAATGGCCTGTTCCTGAGAACAACTTCGCACTTTGAATTTTACAAATACTTTGGCCCAAAATGAAGTCACTGTGACTAATAATAAGTAATAGATGCCAACCGTTCAATATTTCCCTCGTTAATATTACTGACAGATTCGACTGTGGGCTTGAGAAATGTAAATAGCTAATTTCTCTGTGAAATAGCCCCCCAGATAAGTTCAAATTTTAACAATTTCATTTCAAATTTTAACAATTTCATCAATCAAGGTGAACTCAAAGCATGACCCGAAATCTCGCTACCTGCTAGTGGTTGGGACTGTTGGGAGGCGCGTACTTCCGAACTTTACCTCCGTTATTTAAAACTTATGAAGATATTTGAAAAATTCCCTCACAGCCACAGGAATTTCCTTCTCTCCGCTCGTCTGTTTTCCCTCGTATTCCCGTTTTTTTTTACTCCCTCCTCCTAACCTGCCACTTCCCTCAACCTCTCGTGAAATAGATGTAAGATGTATTGCCATCGTTAGAGGTTAGGAGATGAAGAGGGAGGACAACGTGAAGGAGGAAGAGGAAAAGGGAGGGTGGGAATGAGAAATAGAAGGAAGAAGAGAAGGAATAAGAGAAGAAGGCGGAGGATGAGTGGAGAAGGTAGGGTGGTAAGAATGAGAACAGAAGGGAGAATAAGAACGTGAAGACAAGGAAAGAGGGAGAAGAGAGAGAAAGAATAAGGAAGGAGAGGATGGTAAGGGTAAATGTTTGTGACATACCTCTCACATTCCTGGCATTAAATTGAGAGGAAACAACGAGTGGCGGACTAAACGGACGTTAAATTTAAAGAGGGAGAATTGTGCTACACTAGCGATCCTGGTGCGTATTTGCACTGTGGAAAGTCATGGAAAACATCTCGAAATTTTGTAAACAATATGTTTACGTGAGACTGTAATCTTGCGGATACATTAGGCTTTGAAGAAATATTACACACTGAGAGAAAAACTAGGGTGCCGGCATCAGCAGCCTAATCGAGTGACTGGGTTCAGGAAGCTCGATATTTTAATATAGCACTGCGACCAAAAAAAAAATCAGGAGAAATAACCCAACAATAGAGTTCTTCTACCCTTGTGCTTCTACAAAACTTGTAACAGACTCTTTTTTATCTCTCAGTACAATCCTCTATTTTTTCCCGTATCCTACACTGAGAGTTTGACTGACATAATGAAAAATGTAATTAAACTGCAATGGTCTCACCTCTAATCCTGTGGAGTCATATGTGCTTTGTAGTTCAGGTCCAATGTTTTCCAACAGGATCCTTCGTTCTTCGTAAAATTCTGGAACAGGAAAAAATCCCAACAAAATTGTATTAGCGGATTAAACAGTGTAAAACGATGAACAAGGGAATAAGGTGTTTTAGAGGAGATAATAGTCAAGAGAGAACGTTCAAGCTTGTTTACTGAGTTCTGATTGGTAGTAACTCGTAGTTATTACTGTTATTAGTATTATTTACACAAGTTTTCTTTTTTTTACGTTTAAAAGACTTCCTTTTTATATGAATGACAAAGTAAATATATTTACATCTACATTGAATATATTTTTTTCTTTCCCTTCTATCTTACTTTCCATATTCAACCTTTAGATTGCTACTTTTGAAAAACTCTTTTACTCCGCTTCGATCTGATCATTTATTTTCATATTTTGACAAACACAGGAACAGTCAAACAATTTCAAAGAAGAAGAAGAAGAAGAAGAAGAAGAAGAAGAAGAAGAAGAAGAAGAAGAAGAAGAAGAAGAAGAAGAAGAACTATTTTAACCAACCTATGGCAACTTTACCAGAGTTTGTAACGTATAATATAGCAACTCTATTACAGGTAATACCGACGCATGAACCCCCAATATAAGGGACCGCACATGAGAAAGTGGGAAATATAGAAACAAATTACCTAAATGTTAATTAACGAAAAAAGTCGATAGAGAGAGGATAAGAAGATACGAGATCAAGAGAGGAGGGAGAAAAGGGGAGGAAAGGAAGATAAAAATTGATAAAGTATTAAGAAAAGAGGTGAAAAGATTGAGAAAGAAGGAAAAAAGGATTGGAAATTAGGAGAAAAAGGGAGAAAGGAACAGAAAGGAAGGGGAACAAGGGAAAAAGATGAGAAAAGAGGCGAAAATAAGAAGAAAGGGAGGGAAAAAAGGATTAGAAAATAGGAGAAAAGAGAGATAAGAGGAAGGAAATAGAAGAAAAGAAGGATAAACGAAGAGAAAGGAGGAGAACAAGGGAAAAAGCACGAGAAAAAAGGGAAATAGGACGAGGAAAGAGGGAGAAATGAAGGAGAAAAGGGAAAAGGCGGGGAGAAAAGAGAGAAATGCAAATTGGCTCAAAGTATCATAATTTATCAAAAAAAAAAAAAAAAAAAAAATTCCAATTCCCACAGCTAGCTGCTGATCGTAAAACTATCGCTTGCTGACAAAAAAAACTCCTATCATTGGCTGCTGACTGAATATTGCTGATTTTGCCTTCTAGCTATAGGGCAGGGGTTCCCAAACTTTTCGAGTGCTGCGTACCACCTCTGACACGTCAAGGTTCTTTTGGTGTACCACCAAACATCAATAATTTTGTGTGGATTGGATGTCAAGTAAAGAAATTATAGCGCCGAAGGCAAAATTTTTGTTCTGATCGTAGCACGAGGTCACAATTTTTTGTGCACTGATTGTAGATTTTTTTTTCTCTCCCAACTAGGGGTGCATTACATTAAAACGAGAGACTTTTCTAACAAAATTCCTGTATGTGCTGAGTCCATCAGTGTGTAGAACTATTGCACCTCAGTTGCAATTGCAACTAGGGTTACCAGATTTGTTTTTCGTATTTACAAGAACCCATAAAAATGGGTTCTCTTAACCGCGTTACCAATCCGTGGTGCGCGTACCACAAGAAGTACTTCCGCGTACCACTAGTGGTACTCGTGCCACAGATTGGGAACCTCTGACTGTAGGGAAACTTTCAGCTAAATGCTGCACGAGGGAAAATCAGCACAAAAACTTTGCGAGCTTCGATCTCAGAATATTACTTATGGATATGAAGAGAGAGAGAGAGCGAGGGGGGGAGAGAGGGAGGGAGAGGAGAGAGAGAGAAATGGGGAGGAATGAGAGAGAAAGAAAGAGGGGGAGATAAAAGTGTGGAAGAGTGTGAGAGAGAGAGAGAATAAGAATGTATGTCCTTGATATTCTCCTTTTTCTCTCTCTTTCTCACTTTTCATTCCTCCCTTTTTCTCTCTCTACCTCTCTCTCTCTCTCTCCTTATCTATATTTTCTTTCGCCCATTTTTTCTCCCTCCTTTCCTTTAATCCTCCTCCTTTGAGTTCTTTCTTTCTTTCTTTCTTCTTCTTCTTCTTCATCTTCTTCTTCTTCTTCTTCTTCTTCTTCTTCTTCTTCTTCTTCTTCTCTCTCTCTCTATCTATCTCTCTTTCTTTCGATTTTGTCACTCGCTCTCTCTCTCTCTTTCCTTCTCTACCTTCTTCTCTCTCTCTTTCTCTCTCTCTCTCTCTATCTACATATCTCTCTTTCTTTCGATTTTGTCACTCGCTCTCTCTCTTTCCTTCTCTACTTTGTCACCTTCCCCTTTCTTATGGGAATTCGGAAATCCTACCTTTCGATACCCTTTCTCTCTCTCTCTCTCTCTCCTTTCTCTCTCTCCCTTCTCTCTCTATCTTTCTCTCACTTGAACATTTTTGAAAAACTTTAGAAGCTTTTCTATGTTATTCAACAAAACACAAAATAAGCGAGAGAGAGAGAGAGATAGGAGAGAGAGAGAGAGAGAGAGAGAGAGAGAGAGAGAGAAGGATGAGAGAGAGAGAGGGTAAAGTTGACGATTTTTTTTTTTCTTCCCCTCCTGTCTTTTAACTTTTTGAATAAAATAGTATTGGAAATAGTACAGGCAGGTGGAGATAGCTACCTACATAACTGTTACCTACTTTATTTTTAGTCCCTCTCAGAGAGCGGTGTAAGGTGCCTTATACACGAATATACAGTGTTCCTACTGTGTCTTATCCCGATACAGTGGGATTTTTATCCCTTCTCGGGGATTTTTCGGGTCTGACTGGGATAAAAAGTTATTTGGGGATTTTTAACCATTTTAAGGGATAATAATTTTTATTTTTCGAATAAAAATACATTAATCATATAAAGTCAATATTTAAGGGTATTTGAGTGAAATTTTGAGTGTATGGCCGCCATACACGCCCTACATGGACGCTACGCCACTGCCCTCTCTACTGCTTGTCCTACTTTCTTCTTCTCCTTTTATCCTTTTCTTTCTCTTTCTCTTTACTCTCATTTGTTTCTTCATCATTCTTCCCCTTGTTCTCTTTCTTCTCCTACCTTTCTTTCTTCTTCTCCTCCTCCTTTCTCTTCTTTACCTCCTGCTTCTTCTTCTCCTCCTCCACCTCCTTCCTAATTCCTTTTCCACATTCCTCTTCTTTCTCTTTTCTCCTAATGTGAATAAGGGATTATCAATTTGCGTTACGAGTAAATCCAGTTAAGAATTTCAAGACAAGAAATAAAATGATGAAGAAGAAAGAGGAGGAAAAGATCGAGTAAAAAGAAGGTCAGAAAGAGGAGGAGGAAGAAGAAGAATAAGTACCCGCAGAGGAAAAGAGAGAGAGAGAGAGAGAGGGAGAGGGAGAAGGAATACGAGAAAATAGGAATTAAAAACTTGTATTTTAGATTGATATCTGCAGTTTTCAACTTAATAAACTAAGACCAGAGAAATAAGACAGAGAGGGAGCTAAGGAGAGAGCGAGAGGGAGAGATAGATAGATCAGGGAGATTGGATTGACCTTGGCTTGGATCCCAATACAAGAACATAACTTTAGCCAGGCTATGAACTAACAAAAGAGCCATGTTAAAGAGAGAGAGAGAGAGAGAGAGAGAGAGAGAGAGAGAGAGAGAGAGAGAGAGAGAGAGAGAGAGAGAGAGAGAGAGTACACACAAAACTTAAAAACATTAAAATGAAATAAAAGTAGCAAAACTCAAAGAAACAATGGATATAAGAGGGAGAAAGAGATAGATAGATAGAGAGAGAGAGAGAGAGAGAAAGAGAGATTCTTTAAAATTAAACAAGAAAATGTTTCCTCTTCCCTCTTCTTTCTTCTTCTTGCTCCTCCTTCTCCTCGTCCTCTTCTTCTTCTTCTCCTCCTCTTCCTCATCCTCCTCTTCCTCCTTCTCCTTCCCTCTTCTTCTCCTCCTCCTCCTCCTCCTCCTTCTCCTTCCCTCTTCTTCTTTTTTCTCATTCTCCTTATTTTTTAATCAACTGTAAAAAAAGTTTAATGTAAAATCTGATGTAACCTAATACAATTCCACTGAGAATTGTAGGTACCTACGTACCTAAACACTTGTGTTCAGGGTGGGGTACCGTTTTGCCCCGGGGTAGAATTTTACCCCGTGTTCCCCTACACTCTTGTTTAAGTTGATAAAAAAAGAACTTGTTAAATTTGCCTAAGGCTAAATCTTTGGGCTATGCCTATGGTTACAGACAGACACACACACGGACCAATGGCTGAAACTTTGGATTTAGGCTCTAGGGACCTCAAAACGTGTTTTGACACTAAAAACTGGCCGTCGAAAATTTGACCCGATTACATTACTTTCCTTCCTAAAGGATAAGGAAAGTAAAAAGAGTAGGTTAGGCTAAGGAATCTAAATTTGAAAATGTTCCCCTTCCCTCAGCTCTCATTGTGTCCCAAAAAAGTGGCTAAAATTTTACGGGACCGTCGACCTCAAGGTATTTTTTACCCATATGTAAATATGTACGTGCAACACAAAGAAAGGAGGATAATTTTGGAAACTTTGAAAATGTCCAGAATGTTAAGCTCTTGGACGAGGAGGAGGAGGAAAAAGAAGAGAAGAAGAAGAAGAAGACGGAGGAGGAGAAGAAAGAAAGGAAGACGAAACGAAGTAGAAGGAATCTAAATTTGAAAATGTTCCCCTTCCCTCAGCTCTCATTGTGTCCCAAAAAAGTGGCTAAAATTTTACGGGACCGTCGACCTGAAGGTATTTTTTACCCATATGTAAATATGTACGTAACACAAAGAAAAGCAGGATAATTTTGGAAACTTTGAAAATGTCCAGAATGTTAAGCTCTTGGACGACGACGACGAGGAGGAGGAGTAGGAGGAAAAAGAAGAGAAGAAGAAGAAGGCGAAGGAGGAGAAGAAGAAAGAAAGGAGGACGAAATGAAGTAGAAGGAGGAGGAGGAGGAAAAGGGAGAGGAAGAGAAAGAGAAGGAAAAGGAAGAGGAGCTCTAAAGTAGGAGAAAATGAGGAGGATAAATAGGAGAGAAAAAAGGAGGAGGAGGAGAAGAAGGGAGAGGAGGAGGAGGAGGAGGCATGAAACTCTAGAAAACAATTTTCCATGAAAGAGCGTCTAGTTCTAGGTATTTGTATGAACGCCGTAAAACGCTCTAACTATGCAATGTGCCAGACATAAAACATAAACTGCCTCTTGCCTCTTCTTCTGTTCCAGTGAAGGATGTTCCAAAAATTACTCGTACACGTACATAATTATGTACCTACCTGTATTTTTGGTAAGATTCTCAAGCTAAGTAAGACTTGGAAAAGTAAGACTTGGATATACCTATCTAAAAAGGTAATTATACTAACTATTATGATTCAGGTTATTAGGTATGGAAGAAAAAGAAAAGAACCCACGAAAAATTCTAAAGAGGCTTTTGCTTCACCACAAATATTTCACTATTCACATTAATTTAATAGCAAACTATGAACACAGAAAACACCCAGAAGGAAAAGGTTAGTGGGGCAGGAGGAAGAGGAGATGGAAGAGGAGGAGAAAGAGGAAGTGTGGAGGAGAAGGAGTTGTAGAGAAAGAGAGGTGTGGAAGTGGAAATGGTGGGAAAGATTGGAAGAGAAAACGTGCTGAACTTTGGAAATTGGAGGAGAGGGAAAGATTGGAGGTTCGGAGTTGTAAGGAAAGACAGGTGAGGAGGTGGAGATAAAAGAGGGGAAATGTGGGAATTGGGAAGGGGAAATATGAGGAAAATTGGAGGTGGGAGGGGGAAAAGATTAGAGGGGAGGGGAAAAAGTGGAAAAGATTGGAGGTGGGAGGGAGAGAATTAGAATAAAATTCACTCACTGAGACAGTTTGAGGTTAAGTTTCTGTTGCTTGTTGTCAGGGGGTTTTGCGAAAGTTTTGTGTTTCTGAAAGGAAATGGGAAGAAAGAGGTGGGAAGAAAACGAATAAAACAGAAGAAAGACAAAGAGGATGATTAGGAGGTAGAAGAAGAAGAAGGAGGAGGAGGAGAAGGAGGAGGAAGATTATAGAGAAGAACGAATGAGAAGTGAGAAAAGAGACGCAAAGAGAAATGGAAGAAATCGCAAACCCTGGAACTAATAGTATAGTTGGGTTTCTCCTATCCTGTCTTCCTTCTCTCTTCGATTTCGGGACGATAAGACCATACCAGTTACAGTTCCCTCTGTCAAACCTCTTTAAAAAAAAATTGCTTTGCCTACAGGGAAAAAACATGGTGAAACTCGCTTGTGCAGCAAGAAGCTTTTTAGTTTCTACTAATCCGAAAGGCCCAAAATACAAAACATAGACCATTATGTCTACATACGTAGATGTCAACATGGATGTCAACCAACATGGACTTGAATGTAAACATGAAAGATATCATCGTTCATTTTCATATTGAGGGAAGAAAAGAGAGAGAGAGAGAGAGGGAGAGCGAGAGAGAGAGAAAGGATAACAAGAGAAATAATAAAGAGAGAGAGCGAAAAAGAGAGATGAAGAGAAGAGCGAGAGAGAAGAGAGTAAGGAGAAAAAAAATAGAGGGAGAGAGATTTTTTTTCTTTTATATGCTACTTTGTTTGAATTTTGAAACTTCACTCTGGTGCGCCGCGGGCAAAATGAAAGAAAAGTGAAGTTTAAACACTTGAGAGAAAGAGAGAGAGAGAGAAGAAAAAGAAAGTTGAGGGGTGAGGATGAAGAAAAAAAAAAAGACAAATGAAAACTAAGAGAGGGAAAGAGATATACATAGATAGAGGAGGAAGAGAAGAAGAAAGAAGAAAGCTAAGGAGAAAAAGAAGAAGAAGAAAAAGAAGAAGAAGAAGAAGAAGAAAGCTAAGGAGAATAAGAAAAAGAAGACTCCATGATGACTAATTTTGATATGTTTACAATCAATCTGTCGAAGATTGGGCAAGATAAAACAACGCATAAAAAAGTTATGACCCTTTCAAATCTTGCATTCTTATTGGGACACCCTTTACTAGATAGGTACCTACCTGTAGCGAGGATAGAGTATAGAGTTCGCTCTATCTCAACCTCCTAATTGGATGCTAAAATATTCATTTCAAGACGTACCGTATATTTTTCCTGTAGGAACGACAGGACTGTCCAGAATGTGGATCTATGGACCGCGGTTTTGAAAATGGATTTATGGACCGCGATATTTGAACGACCAACCACTTTTCATTGGTCACTTGGCCTCTCCTTCCAGTATAGCACGATGATTGTACCAATATTCCATGGACCACTAAAGTTAAGCAACTTTGCTCGTGGTTAGTATCCGGATACGCCATCTGGGCCATCTCGTTCTGCTGATTTTCCCCGGTCCCATTCAGACTGGGTGATGTTCATTGGAGGCGGGTAGCTTGTCGTCGAATGGAGGGTTTGGACAGCTCTCAGGACTTTGTCCTCACTTTGGACAGATCTCGGGACTTCCTCCTCATTTGGACAGCTCTCGGGACTTTCTCCTCACTTTGGACAGCTCTCGTCCCGAGTAAAGGCGAGTTAATAAGGTTTAATATCCCCAGGGATTTGTATATCGTAAGCTAAAAACCTTTCCTTTCTAAACCAGACTCTTACCTAACTTGTACATATAGGATCTTTCGTTCTTAAAACCTTGTCTTTAACAGCTAGAAACTTACCTACTTTCTGTAGCTAGAATTTTTCGTTCTAAAGTTAAAACCTTGTCTTGAACAGCTAGAAACTTACCTACTTTCTGTAGCTAGAATTTTTCGTTCTAAAGTTAAAACCTTGTCTTGAACAGCTAGAAACTTACCTACTTTCTGTAGCTAGAATTTTTCGTTCTAAAGTTAAAACCTTGTCTTGAACAGCTAGAAACTTACCTACTTTCTGTAGCTAGAATTTTTCGTTCTAAATTTAAAACCTTGTCTTAAACAGCTAGAAACTTACCTAC
>NW_007377802.1:144381-160164 GCF_000475195.1 Diaphorina citri | reverse complement strand
AGAGAAGGAGAGGAGGGGAGGGAGAGAGAGAGAGAGAGAGAGAGAGAGAGAGAGAGAGAGAGAGAGAGAGAGAGAGAGAGAGAGTACACACAAAACTTAAAAACATTAAAATGAAATAAAAGTAGCAAAACTCAAAGAAACAATGGATTTAAAAGAGGGAGAAAGAGATAGAGAGAGAGAGATTCTTTAAAATTAAACAAGAAAATAGATGTTTCCTCTTCTTCTTCTTCTTCTTCTTCTTCTTCTTCTTCTTCTTCTTCTTCTTCTTCTTCTTCTTCTTCTTGCTCCTCCTTCTCTTCTTCTTCTCCTCCTCCTCCTTATCCTCCTCCTCCTTCTCCTTCCCTCTTCTTCTTTTTTCTCATTCTCCTTATTTTTTAATCAACTGCAAAAAAGTTTAATGTAAAATCTGATGTAACCTAACACAGTTCCACTGAGAATTGTAAGTAGGTACCTAAACACTTGTGTTCAGTGTGGGGTACCGTTTTGCCCCGGGGTCTAAAGTTAAAACCTTGTCTTAAACAGCTAGAAACTTACCTACTTTCTGTAGCTAGAATCTTTCGTTCTAAAGTTAAAACCTTGTCTGAAACAGCTAGAAACTTACCTACTTTCTGTAGCTAGAATCTTTCGTTCTAAAGTTAAAACCTTGTCTTGAACAGCTAGAAAACTTACCTTCTGTACGCTAGAATCTTTCATTAAGTTAGAACCTTGTCTTAACCAGCTACAAACTTACTTGTTAGAATCTTATTTCGTACAGCTGAAAGTTTTCTAGCTGTTCAAGACAAGGTTAGAACGAAAGATTCTAGCTACAGAAAGTAGGTAAGTTTCTAGCTGTTGAAGACAAGGTTTTAACTTTAGAACGAAAGATTCTAGCTACAGAAAGTACTTTCAAGCCATCTTTGGTACGGGGGATTTTTGCCTACCCTCAAAGAGTGGCAAGTAGTGGTAAATATTATGGTATAGCCCAACACCAGAATTATTCTGAAAGGGCTGTACAGTTACTTTTCCATCTTACATCACCTTTCTTCGTTGGTGTAGCGGTCAAGACCCTTGTCTGGCAATCTGAATGGGTTTGGGTTCAACCCCAGCCGAAGTATGGAATATCAAGCGTGCCGTGAGGCGCGCGAAGGTCAACGTTAATACGAAACAGAGTCTCATGGATTTTTGGCATTTCCATCTCAACTTTTCTTCAACTTTCAAGGCAAATTGTCCTCAAGATGGTTTGAGAATTTGCCAACACTAGTGGTAGCCTACTGGTAGGGCAAAAGGAAATCTTTAGCCCCATACGAGCAGTGTAAATTATCGCCATCTTGGTCTAATTCCCACTACCTCAGTGCGAATTCCCTATTCCCTTCGCCTCCAAATTAATTCCCGTTTATCGAAATCCGGAGGGGGTGATAGGGGGGAAGAAAAAGGGGAGGGATAAATTATAAATCCCAGATTACAGACGAGAGGACCCGAAAAGCAGGGAAATAAAGTTGGAGGGAGGAGGGAAATTTTCGTTTAAAAGAAGGAAGAGGAAAAGACTGCTGTAACTTGGTTTTCGTCTTATGGGAAGAAACGGATGAACAGGGAAGGAAAAAGGGATAAAGGGAAGGAGAGGGAAGAAAAACGGGAGAAAAAAGGGAAGGAGGGGGAGGAACTTGGTTTTCGTCTTAAGGGAGAGGGAGAAACGGATGAAAAGAGAAATATCTAAAGGGAGAAAGGGGAAAAACAAGGGAAGATAGGGAGAAAGGGAAGGAAAAAGAGGGACGCTAAAGGGAAGGAGAGGGAAGGAAAAAGAGAAGGAGAGGGAAGGAAAAAGGGAAGGAGAGGGAGAAAAGTTTTGCTGAAAACGAGAAGTGCCTCTAATCAAGATTTCAGAAATAAAATTGTGTTTAAACGCTCGGAAAGGGGAGGAGGGGAAAGTTGCCATTGGCGGGAAGGATACAGGTTGTAACAAAATGTTTCAGAGCTGCTTTTGGGAATCTGTCTGTGTTTGTTTTCTTTTCTTATTGCACCCACTTTTCCTCTTGACCATTTTTCTCGAATGTGATTTCTCTTTTTTTTTTCTTCCTTTGTCTCTTTTTATCCTCTCCAAAAAATTTAGAGTCAGATTTTGTGAGTAGTTATTCTGAGGGAGGTGGGTACTTTTAAAATGCCAAAATTTAATTGAAATTTTTGGTTTATCTAATAAACCCGGGGTAGAATGTTGTCCCGTGTTCCCCTACACTCTTGTTTAAGTTGATGAAAAAAAAGAGCTCGTTAAAATATGCCTATGGCTAAATCTTTGGGCTATGCCTATTGCTGAAAATTCTTAAATTAGGTCTATTTACATTCAATATAGACCTTCACAAAGTTACTGAGGCATCCATCCACCTATAGGTATGTTTTTTTTTCTTCTTCTTCTTCTTCTTCTTCTTCTTCGTCATTCTGAAGTTTTATTTTTATCCTGAACTTCCTCTCTGCACATGGTGCTTCTAGAAAACATATCTTTTAACCTCGTTTATAAAGAAAACTCAATAAAGAAACTTACGAAAGGGAACAGCGATAAAGAGAGAGAGAGAGAAAGAGAGAGAGAGAGAGGAAGAGAGGGAGAGAGAGAGAGAAAGAGGAAGAGAGAGAGGAAGAGAGAGTGATAGAGAGAGGGAGAGAGAGAGAGAAAGACTCGTGTAAGTGAAGTTACACAAAGAAAACCAAGAGAAGACTGAAATGACTCTGGAAAAAGTTTAAAGGGAAAGGAAGGGAGGAGGAGAAGGGAGAAAGAAAACAAGGGGAACGAAGAGGAGAGGAAGGTAGGAGAGAAGCAGAATAGAGGTGGTATCGTTAAAATTAAGAAAAGAGAGAAGGTTGAGGAAGAAGGAAGAGGAGAAAAAGAGAGAAGGTCGAGAAAGAGGGACTGACATTGTGAAGCGGGGAAGAAAAGAGGGAGAAGAAAGAGGAGAGAAAGGGAAAATCTTGAGAAAGAGGAAAATGATAATATGGAGGGATAAAGGAAAAGAGAGAGAAAGAAGAAGAAGAAAGAAAAGTGAAGAAAGAAGAGGAAAAAAAGGAGTTATATGTATTCAGATTGAAAAGGAAGAGAAAGAAGAGGAAGGAAGGGAGAAGATAGAACCAAAAAAGGGTATACATTAAATCGGGAAAAGAGGAGGGAAATTAGGTAAAAAAAAATAAGAAGAAGAAGAAAGAATAAAAATAAAAAATAAATAAAAACCAGCTTGGGGAACTGAAATTTTTTATTATTCTTCAGATTCGCTATTTTCTGAAATCTCATTTCTGATGGCACCACTTTTTTGAACACCCTGTATATTAGTACAAAAATATTACCTTCTTACCTTTACCTTCCTATGTTCATCTTAACTTTTTAACCCAATTTCTTGTCTTTCCTACCTCTTTCTCCCTTTCTTCTCTCCTTCCCTCCTTTCTCCCTCCCTCTTTCTTTCTGTCTTTCTTTATTTTTTTTTCTAGTGTTAATTAATCGAGCGAGTACTGAATTTCTCTCTCTCTCTCCCTCTCTCTATTACTCTCTCTCTCTCTCTCTCTTCTCTTCTCTCTTTTTCTGCCTTTATCCCTTTCTCTCATTCTCTCTCTCTCTCAGCCTCCATTTTCTCTTAATTTTATTCGTGAGACGTTTCTTATTAAGATTATTGTAACTTTTTTTTATTATTTAATTTCCTCTCTCTCCCTCTGCCCCTCTCTCTCTCTCTCTTTCTCTTTCTCTCTCTCTCTCTCTCTCTTTGTCTTTCTCTTTTTGAAATTTCTCCTTACTTTTGCTTTAATTACATTTTTATGGGCGCATATTTTACTTCTCTTTTCCCCTCCTTTCTCCCTCCAATCTTTCGTTTTCCCCCCACTTTCTTCCCCTTTTTGTGTCCCTATAGATTACCCCCTCCCTCCCTCACCTGTCACCGCCATATTTTTTAAATTCTCTCTCTCTCTCTCTCTCTCTCTCTCTCTCTCTCTCTCTCTCTCTCTCTCTCTCTCTCTCTCTCTCTCGTGGGAATTTTGTCTTGAAAGGTAAGTTTTCGCTTACTTTTTCGAACCTGACGAAAGAGAGTCTTATTACCCTTTGGCAAACTATAGCGATTCTCAACCTTTTTTCGCCTCCTCACCCCTTGGATACCCTGATTGGATCTCACGTACCCCCACCACCATCATAATGAGTACCGGATACTCATACCTATGTTGATGTGTACCATTACTACTGAGTTTTAAACACACTCAGTATCTACCTACCTTTTAAAAAAATTAGTGCCTTGAGTCAAAATTGATAAGTCGTGAAAACTAAAATCTTGCTTTTGTTAGCCATTACTCAATTTTCTTCGCGTATCCCCGGAGGCCCTCTCGCGTACCCCTAGGGGTACGCGTACCCACGGTTGAAAATCGCTGGCATACCATATAAACCAACCTCAGTCTGGCTGAGGGACTATAAACAGAGAGTAGATCAGCGTCTAGCTAGGGGACTATAAACAGGGAGTAGACTAGTCCAAATTTCCTCACGCTATATCAACTAGCGAAGGTTGAGTGCGAAGGGCATCCCACTCGGAAAATTTTGTTTTGGCCAAAACCAGTTGGCCTCAAAGCGATCACTCTAAAGCTGATTGAGAGGCCGACGGTAAACGCCGACCCCATCTGAACATGGGAAATAGCGAAGAAGAAGAAGAAGAATAAAAGAGGAAAGTTCTCCATTCCACTCGGAAAATTTTGTTTTAGCCAAAACCAGTTGGCCTCAAAGCGATCACTCTAAAGCTGATTGAGAGGCCGACGACAAACGTTGACCCCATCTGAACATGGGAAAAGGCGAAGAAGAAGCATAAGTTCCTCTCTTCTATTTATTTCTCTGAGCTATTCCATGAGTGCAATGGAAGATTAAAATATTTCCTTAATAAACTCTCTTCAGGAGAAATATTTGCTGAATGGGATACATCGGAGCGCAACAACATAGCATCAGCATTTATGAAATATCTATCAGTATATCAAATCAGCAGCATATCAGGCCCACATGTCAGCAGCATGTCAGGCCTGATGGTAGACATCAGCATACATCATATTATGCTCACTAATATCATAGAATCTGGAATTGAGTTGCCACTTTTTCCCCTCACTTTTACCATGTATTTTTTTGGGTACCTTTATCAGGAATCAAAAATTAGAATAAGCCTTTTTTTCCTCTTTACAATCGTCCCTGATTCTATGAATTCGTGTTTTGTTTCACAAAACTGCCTGCTTTGCTTTCAGTGCCTCGCCTGTCAGACACATGTTTATTATTATTATATAATTATATACTTAGTCGCTATAATGTATTATTATTATTAGTTTAGTGAAATTATATTTAGATGTAAGCGTAGTGTTATATATTATCTATTGATATCTTAATTATTATGTTTATTTTGACAAGGTTCCAATACGATGGAGGTTAAAAAGCGAGCGGAAAGAGCAAAAAACTCAAGCCAAGGAGGAGGAGGATCATGGTTGATAGTTCAGATTTCCTGTGATATTATAAGTACTAGCTGAATTCCAGTCGCTTCCGCTCCGGAATCCCGCTAGTTCATCCGAGGCATGAGCCAAAATTGTGGAAAAGGCATGGCCGAACTTGTATTTATCAAACTAAAAAACATTAAACACGCAAACTCAATATTAGGGCGAGCGAGCGAAAAGTTTTCTTCTCCGTGCAGTGCTGTCCGTATCATTAAGTCATAATGCAAGATAAAAATTTGAAATTTTTTTTTAAATTGGGAAAATTAAAAAAAAAAAAAAAAAAAAAAAAAAAAAAAAAAATACCCTAGTTTTTTTGTGGTCCGGTCTAAAACCTAAGCAATCAAGTATTAGAACGGGAGGTAATGATAAAAAAAATTACCTCGTAAGCATAAGGTACAAATTTTCGACCTGTAGGTTTGATGAGGAAAGATGAGCAAACACATTTAGGATGGTAGGTACCTTCTAGTACAAAGTGCCAAACCAAAGGTCTGCAGTCAAAAATGTCCCGATGTCTTGCTGTTTCCAGGAGGCTCGAGGAAAGATTGGAAAGTAAAGAAGAGGAGTAAAAAAAGTAGGAGAAAGGAAAAGATGAAGAGGAGAAGAAGATGAAGAAGAAGGGAGAGGAGGAGGTGGAGGAAAAGGAGGAGAAGAAAGAAAAGAGGAGAAATAAGGGAATTAAGAGTAAAGGGAAAAGAAAAACGAGGAGATGGAGAGTGAAAGGATGAAAGAAGATGAGAAGGTGGAGAGGAAAGAAGGGGAGGAGAAGGAAGAGAAGGAGGAGAAGGAGGAGAAAGAGGAGGTCGAGAAGAATTTTCATATTATTTTTTTACCTCTCTTTTTTCCACCACACAAAAAGATGCACAAAAATCAACTCTCCACATAAAGTTTTTAAACATAAAAGGAAATTATTCTGAGTTTACATGTCAGAAAATTCTAAGAGTTCTGAGGAATTCTAAGGGGTCATAATTATGTGAATACTTCTAAGAGCATTCATAACATTCTCAGAGTTCTGAGAATTCTAAGAGCTCATAGGTATGTGAATATTTCTAAGAGCATTCATAACATTCTCAGAGTTCTGAGAATTCTAAGAGCTCATAAGTATGTGAATATTTCTAAGAGCATTCATAACATTCTCAGAGTTCTGAGAATTCTAAGAGGTCTTAGGTATGTGAATATTTCTAAGAGCATTCATAACATTCTCAGAGGTCTGAGAATTCTAAGAGCTCATAAGTATGTGAATACTTCTAAGAGCATTCATAACATTCTCAGAGTTCTGAGAATTCTAAGAGCTCATAAGTATGTGAATATTTCTAAGAGAATTCATAACATTCTCAGAGTTCTGAGAATTCTAGGAGCTTATAAGTTACTGTTACTATACCTTACTAAAACTCTCTCTCTCCCTATCATCTCTTTAAAGTAAGTAGCTTAGTGGTGGTGATGGTAAAACTAAAAATAGAGAGAGAAAGAGAGAGAGAGAGAGAGAGAGAGAGAGAGAGAGAGAGAGAGAGAGAGAATTTCAAATTTTTGGAACAGCTGGTGTTCTGCAATCAGCAATAGAAAAGAACAATTTCTAATTAATAACCTCAACCTTTATTAATTAATAAAGGTCGATTGAGCATTATCCAATTTTACACCTAGAGGTTTAAACATATAAATAACAAAATAAGTTAATTTTTTTCTTGTATTAGTTAAATTTATAAAAACAACATGAATTTCTGTTTGATCTCATTTGCCCTAAAGGACTCTGACTATTTTATGCGTTCGTCATATTTGAAAATTGGTCACTTTCCTTATCCTATTGAATGATGCTTATTTGAGTGTTCTTTTACCCCAACTTTTACAATATCTCTAACCGTTTTGTCGCTATAGCTAAAAACCCCCCAAAAACGGTCGAAATCTGTCCAAAAGCGGTCAAAATACCGCCAAGCACAGCAACCATCTCAACCAAACGTTTTTGTTGCATTCTTGTCCATTTGTGAACTACATACCAAATTTCAAGTCTCTAGCTTATACCGTTCCCGAGATATTGTTAAATTACACCGAAAACCTCCAAAAACCGGTAAAATGCCGTCAACCGTTGCACCGGTCTTAACCAGAAGTTTCGTGTCGCATCCTTGTCACATTTGACAGCTACATACCAAATTTCAAGTCTCTAGCTCTTGCCGTTCTCGAGATATTTCGTTTACAGACAGACACACACACGGACCAATGGCTGAAACTTTGGATTTAGGCTCTAGGGACCTCAAAACGTGTTTTGACACTAAAAACTGGCCGTCGAAAATTTGACCCGATTACATTACTTTCCTTCCTAAAGGATAAGGAAAGTAAAAAGAGTAGGTTAGGCTAAGGAATCTAAATTTGAAAATGTTCCCCTTCCCTCAGCTCTCATTGTGTCCCAAAAAAGTGGCTAAAATTTTACGGGACCGTCGACCTGAAGAATATAATTTATTTATTTATTAAATGTAGTTTCATAAATAAATAAGTGGTTTTATTGGAAGGTTGGACAACACGTAGAACGCTATCGGGTAGAATTCTTATCAGTGCGTACAGGTTGCAGTTCTCGAAGTGTAGACCATTTCAAATGATAGAACTTTTCAGTGTTGTTGCCCTGTTGTTGCTTCAATGTAAATGACTACGCCGCATGCGGCACGGTTGCCTAGAGTCCCCTAGCAACAGGCAACCAGCAACAAGCAATCCGCCGCAGGTCGCTGTTGCCTGTTGCTAGGTTAGGTTGCCCCAGTGTAAAGGTACCTTAACAAACTGAACCGTTCCATTTTGAGGCGCTCTTTGAAATTCAAATATGACTATCTCATTGCGTCCCACTTTCAGAAACTCAGACGGGACAAACAGCGGATATTGTGGTCCCTGGTCACTCCAATACCGTCCCAAATTATTATACCCGTTATTAAAAACGACCCCCTTTGACCACTGCCTCATGTCCAAAAAAAGCATCTAAAACGGAGAGGACTTCAAAAGATCACGTGAAGAACAAAGGGAATTTCCCGGTCAATGTCTGTGGGAAATTTTCTACGAGGGAAATATTGTCGAGGGGAAATTCGTACATTGCCCAATTCGTCAGGACATGCCCGCCCAGAGTAACATGGGAAAGAATTCGAACTCCGCGTTAACGAGAGGTCCTTGAGGTGCCCTCGTCCGCTGCGCTTGGAAACTAACGTTGACGTCCTTGAACACGGTGAAATCGACGGTGGAATAAACCCCATCGACGGTGCACCTCAGGTAAGCGTCGAAAGCTCCGTCCGTGGAATACAGAACCGCCTTGTCTTGAACGTACGTCCGTAGGAGGTCACGCAACCACACCGCATGCGCCGGATCGCATTCTGCGTCACTGCCGTACTCGTTTTCCACTTGCACCAGTATGATAGGACGGTCATTACCTGCAAAGAGGATAGAAGGACATTTTGTATTTAATTTAATTATTTCGGCGGATTTTAAAAAAGCTTTTCTAGTTAAAATGGTTAACCCGAATGAAAAGGATAAATCAAGTAAACATGCACCGTTGACAGATCATACTGTATGTAAACAACACGTGGAAGTCGCGGAAATTGTTTCACTCGTATCTAGGCACATGTCATACTCATATTACCTACATTCTCAATTTCAGTACAAGTCTGTGTTGCATTACCGTATAAATATTTCTGAATCCTCGGAAACAATTCCTGGAACCACCTCGTCACGTAGCGCTGATATACCGGGTGATTCTGCCTCAGTAGAATGTCTGGTGCGACCTTAAGCAACCACGGTGGAAAGCCTCCGAAGTCTCTTTTGCCGCAAATGAAAGGTCCCGGGCGCAGGAGAATGTAAAGGTCTTCCTCGACAGCCAGCTGAAGGAAATGTTCAATGTCCCGGTGTCCGTCGTAGTGATAGTGTCCGGGGTGAACCTCGTGCGAGCGCCACTCCACGTACGTGGACAGTGCGTTCAGCCCCGCTGCCCGCATGGCTCGCATGATCCAACACCATCTGCCCGGAGGCGCTCGGAAATAATGAAACGACCCAGAAACAAACTGAAACGGATCCTCATTCAGGCGAAATGTGTCACCCGCCAAATCGATCGCAAACGTTCGTGACATTCGAGCGCGACGCTGGCTTATCTTGTCTTTGGTGAGAAGAACGAAAATTATTAGAAAAGTTTGAAGACAACAAACAAGTTTGAAAAGCGTTCGTCTCGTGTGGGGAAGCCACATGACTCGTACATTTCTGCTGAGTTGTTCAAATTCCTCAACTCCTTTCGTTCCCCTTTTTTTTCAACTTTCCATTATTTTCCACTGAAAATAACTTCTCTATCTTTTTACGGAAAAGTAAATAACTTGACCTTTTTAGGACGACCACGAAATGTTTCTGACGTTTGCAAAAATTTTCAACGTACATTTTTCAACGGAAACAAAATATTACACAAAATACTTGAGTAAACTGTGACCACCACGCCCACCCCTAATAGCTATAACATATGACTGACGGCAGTGATGGCGTTAATTCATATACAAAGTGGGTTACAGCATCTTTATGGCCAAGTGGATCACTTTTCATGCATTGTGAAGGTAATAAAGCGCTATGATAACATACACCGTTTTGTGCTTTATGGGGAGCGTCATTAAAATTTTATTTCACTCGGAATTCAACCTGGTAGAGTAGATGCATAATGTATGCCCTTCCAGAAACAAACTACCATAAAAATAAAAATAATTAAAATAGAATTTGAATTTTAGTCATACGATAAGAAGACATTTTTATTACTTTATTTAAATGTCGAATAGTACCTACATGTAGGTACCACATACATACTATACCTACGCCTTATTTAGATAAATGACAAATTAAAATAAAATAAATTGTCTTGCTAAAAAAAATGTTTGATCAATAATTTACAACTGCAACTGTCTACTTAGGTATGTGACAAAATCAAATAAGAAAAACCTGATGGGGAAAAAGACACAAAAATGTCGAACTAAATTATCCTTCCTCGGACACTATTTTGTTCGGGGATTGACCTACAAAGTCCACGTCATACTTGTCGGGAGCCCTGGTTAACTCGAATATCGTAATCCTATTGGTTCCCACTTTAAGAAACTCCTCCGGTACAAACAGCGAATACTGCGGCCCTACTTCACTCCAGTAGCGGCCCCAATGACGTCCATTCGCGAACAGCACCCCTTTCGACCACCTCCGCATGTCAAGATATGTGTCCAGTGGTTTCGCAGGAATTTCTAACCTCCCGGTGAAAAATAACGGGTATTTTTCACTCCCCGTTGGTTGGAGGGATTCGATAGACGCTACTTCGTCCAAAGGAAACCTATACATGTTCCATCCCAGGAGCTCTTCATTGTCCAGGAGAACCCACTATACAGGAGCACGTAAAGGCCTTCTTCGGCCGCCAACCGCATGAAATACTCCACGTCCCTGTGGCCATCGAAGGAGTAGGTCCCGGGCTGCGCCTCGTGGCTGCTCCATCCGACGTATGTGGACACAGCGTTCAACCCTGCGGAGCGGATCTTTCGAAGGATCTCCCTCCATCTTTCTTGCGGACTGCGGAAGTAATGAAACTCGCCCGATACGAACCGGAACGGCCGGCCGTCCATGCGGAAAGTGTTTGCGGAGTAGTTGACCGTAAACGTCTGGCTGGAGGGTCGGTGGAAACGACGGATGCGGTTGCCGTATCGCAAGCAAATCCAAACGGATGCGACGAGCAGGATGGCGATGAATTTGAACAGGTGGCCGTGACGACCTTTGGACGATGACATGACGACGGGGAATATCCACTTTGACGTCTGATATGTAATGGAGTGAAAAGGGAAAATTTAAGGGACAAGGAATATGGTTGTTATAGTTCCCCTCTGTAAATAACTTTCAATAAATAAAAGAAAGGGAAATTATAAATAAAATTATACCCTATTCATATTGTTAGGATGGGACTGAGGAGTTCCCTTACCCCAACAGAAGTAGCCTAAATTTGTGGTCAAATTCTCAAACAAACGAACCCACTTCCTCCTGATTGGTTGGCAACAGCAGTTTAGTTCTTCTTCTCCATTCTCGTAATACAGTACAAATGAGCAACACAATACTGTAAAGAGTGTAAAGTACAACTTATCAAGTTGCTTTCAGGAAATCTTATCTTTCAGGAACTGGGTCCCGGTTCCCAGTGACACCATAAAGGCGGTGCACCCAGAAACTATACGTGATCAGAAATAGAATCTACCCCACCATATGTATGTACGTCACGACGTATCTGTACTTAGATTTTTCATAACGCTAGAGCATTGGTTCCCAACCTGGGGGTATTTAACCCCGAGGGGTAAAATACACTTTTTCGAGGGGTAAAAAGAACTAAGCGCTAAGTGAAAAAAAAAAAAAAAAAACAAAAGATATAGAAAAAAAAGATGGGATGAAGGAAATTTATGTGACGATGTGAACGGAAATGGCTAAATTTGAGCTTAAAAAGGGGTATTTGTCTAAAAAAGGTTGGGAACCACTGCGCTAGAGGGAAAATCAACTGCGATCTGTTTCCTTCCGAATCGGTCTCAGGTGAGATCATAAAATGGAGGTCGGGTAATAAAAAAATTCCCTCTTTTTATTGAAGACACTTAAAAATTTAAAATTTTACACACACTCACACGCTGGAGTGTTTGAGTTTGATATGAAAATGGGAAATATGTTGAAGGGAGAGAAAGATGGGAGGGAGAAACAGGGGGAGAGAAAGGGAAATATGGACAGAAAAGGGGAGACAGAGGACAGAAGGGGGAAAGAGAGGGAGAGACAGAGAGATGGGGAAGAGGGAGACAAAGAGGACATAAGGGGGAGATATAGGGAGAGAGAGATGATATTGGAAGAAGGGAGAGAAAGATGGGAGGGAGAAACAGAGGGAGAGAAAGGGAAATACGGACAGAAAAGGGGAGACAGAGGACAGAAGGGGGAGAGAGAGGGAGAGGCAGAGAGATGGGGAAGAGAGAGACAAAGAGGACATAAGGGGGAGATATAGGGAGAGAGAGAGATGATATTGGAAGAAGGGAGAGAAAGATGGGAGGGAGAAACAGAGGGATACGGATAGGGAAGAGGGAGACAGAGATTACAAAAGAGGAAGAGGGAGATAATAGGGGAAGACGGAAAAGGGGGAGGGAAGAAAGAGAGAAAGGAGTCAGAGTACAAAATTCACCAGGGTTTGATACCTGTTGTTGGTAGGAAAAAAAAGTGGTAGCCAGCCTAGTTAGCTTGGTTGGTAGTGCGTCTGCCTTGTAAGCGCTAGGCCGCGGGTTCGATTCCCGGGGCGGTGATCTTTGTGTGTAGGTAGTAGTTTTTTATATAAATACTACTACCTACACACAAAGATTATTTATAAAATAGATATTTTTGAAACTGAATGAATTATTTTGTAAAACATTTAGTTTAATAATATAATTTATATCGCGAACGACCTACTGTACGTAGTGTTAAAGCGCTTTAAAGGGAAAAAAAAAATATAATTTATTTATTTATTAAATGTAGTTTCATAAATAAATAAGTGGTTTTATTGGAAGGTTGGACAACACGTAGAACGCTATCGGGTAGAATGGGGGGCGGGAATCGAACCCGCGGCCTAGCGCTTACAAGGCAGACGCACTACCAACTAAGCTAACTAGGCTGGCAACAAAATCTTTGTTACCTATAGGTAGGTTTTTTCTTCTTCTGTACTGCGGAAAAAAAATACTAAAAAATATGATCCAAGGAAAATAATATAAATAAATAATTGATTGTCATAGTGAATTTTTTCAGTGGTATATGGGTTTATTATCTTCCCCTTTTTAAAATCCCACGCCACGCCACTGGAAGAAAGCAAAAAAAAACATAAGCTTTTCTCTTTCTTCTAGATGTTGGTGAAGAAAAATCAAATACCATAAATCAAGAGAAATGGTTCTCCACACATCATAATACGCTAAAAACAAATAAGTTGTATAAGGAGGAGAAAGAGGAGGAGGAGAAGAAAGCAATGATGAAGAAGGAGGAGGAGATGTAGTAGAAGAAGAGGGGAATGATGAAAGAGAATAAACAGAACGAGAAGAAAGAGAAAGCAGAAAAAGAAGAAGGGAATAATGAAGAAGTAGAAAAAAAAAGAAATAGAAGGAGAAGAAAAGAAAAAAGATGGAGGGGAGGTGGATGACGGGGAGTATAAGAAAGAGAACTTCCGAAACCTAAAGGAAAGAAGAATTATAACTAATAGGTATGTAAGACAAAAAGACAGAAACACTTTGAGATTTAACGATTTTATTAACATACATACATACTTCTCAATATTCTTAGGGAAAAGCAAAAGAATAATATGGAGAGCAGACATGGGCACATCGCGCCCCGGTGGTGGAATATTGGAAGTCATTGAAGAAGCAGATCGGGGGCGGGTGACCCCTGAGATAATCCGTGCCTGAAGATGTGTGAAAAGTGAGCTATTGAATGAGTGAATTAATGTGCGAAGAAGCAGATCGGGGGCGGGTGACCCCTGAGATAATCCGTGCCTGAAGATGTGTGAAAAGTGAGCTATTGAATGAGTGAATTAATGGTTGTGTGTGCAAGTAATTGAGAGAGTGAGCGTTTGAGTGTGGGTGGGTGAATGAGTGAGTGAGTGATCTGATCGAGTATTACATTGAAAAGGGGAGTTCTTTCCTATAACCAGCCCACTACAAATCTCTACAGAAATTCAGAATCTAAGCTCTCGTTATGCATTGCTAGAGAAGAAAAAATACTGTACAATGTACATATTATTTAAAAAAATAAATAAATAAATAAAATGAAAATAAATGCTTATAATAAAATATTATTGTCTACTTTATTTCACAAAATCAATCCTGATAACTGTCCTAGCTAACTGCTTCGAGGGTAGCGCGTCTGCCTTGTAAGCGCTGGGTCGTGGTTTCGATCACCGACCGGGGCGGATTTTATCCTAAACAGAAGTTCGTTCTCAGAACGGCTAGCTTTTATCCGCCCCAGGCGGGAATCGAACCCGCGGCCTAGCGCTTACAAGGCAGACGCACTACCAACTAAGCTAACTAGGCTGGCTTGTTAGTTGATTTTCATTTCGTGTTAAAAAATACAATAAAGTTTGAATTGAATTGAATTGAATTTCAGATTCAACTGACAGCATCTCAGTTACAAATGCTGCGAGGTAATAGTAATCAACCTATCATCATTACGACAGGACCTAACCAACCTCAACAACTCATACAGGTAAATGACCAAAAGGTATTTATTTGGTCCTTTAATGTGATTAAAAAAAAATGCCCCGGCGCCGTTTTCGTATTACGTCAAGGCACATTCGTTTACATCCATGCCCATCCAAGAACGGTGAAGTTTGGTTGGAAAATTTCCGCCCTGGCCGCGGTATTCGAACCCAGCACTCCCAGGAAGTCAGTGCTCACTCAGCCACAGAGGTGGGGTGGTTTAATTAAATTAAAAATGGAAAAAAATGTCCCTAAGGCATTACTCCAAGGCACATCAGTCGTTTTTCTTGTGGAAGTTTTTGAAGTATCCCCAACAACTTCCTCAACTGCGAGTTGTTCTGAAAGACTTTTCCTTTCTTTGCCCTCAGGTTGCTGCCACTTCACCAACCCAAAACTAATGTGGATTCCGATCTCTTTACCATGGTCAAATTGTAAAATAAATTATGCCACCTTCGAACGTCAAGAGTTCGAAGCGCCTCGCCGAAAGATAAATGCACCTATTTTCAGAGGCGCCAACTCTGGGGACAGATACAGTGTTTGCCCATGAATATTAAAATTTGTAAATAATGTTGTAAATGAATTAATGTGAGGTGATGACCATGTATTTCTCATTGTGTAAATAGATGATTTCGTAATATTTTTCACGTCTAAAGGGTGTTTTTTTTACCTACTTGCATTTTTTTTTTTTTTTTTTTTTTTTTTTTTTTTTTTCAAACAATAAATAGGAACCTTAAATCAAACTTTTGTGTCTCAATAAAAGTATTTAGATATAATTATCTTTCTTTTTACAGGGAGGCTGAAGAAGATGTGGATAACCCATCAGAAATTGACAATAAGGGCACTGTGCCAACCATGCTGGCAATGGCAGGCAACGTAAATGAGGCACAGGAAGCTCTGAACACATTCTGGCCCCGAGTCACAGAGGAAATCCGCAGTATTCGACAGGTAAAGAGTCAGAGCCATGGTCTTCATAAATACATATTATGTTTGGAAATTTTCAGAAGCCCCAACAAAAAAAATCAATAGGGGAAAATGAAAAACAGATCACTTTTTTTTGTTTAAAAAAAAAAAAAAAAAGTGATTTGTTTTTCATTTTCCCCTTTTGATTTTTTTTTTTGGGTCTTTTGAAATT
>NW_007377802.1:109983-142730 GCF_000475195.1 Diaphorina citri | reverse complement strand
CAATAAGTTACTATAGATAACCATCGTGGTCGTCAGTCTAAGTAAACCTCGCGGGTCTACAAAATGGATTGGTGACGACCGTGACCGAGCAATACGCATTTATTTTTTTTTTTTTTTTTTTTTTTTTGTTCAGATACCAATGCAACCACTCAGAACAACGTACAAGCTAACGCAACACAAGGAATTCAGTTAGTTCAGCAAATCATATCTCCCACCGGCGAAATCCAGCAAATTCCGGTAAGTATAAGTATCCCGAGCAAATATACGAGACCTTGTTTGGACTGCTGGGGTAAAGGGACTTTTCAGTCCTATTCGGGCAGGATAAACAAGGTATATTCTATTCTATACTATTCTAAGTACCCTCCTCACATTAACCTCACCGTTTTATTTAACAGAGGGAACTGTAAATACACATTTTTGTAAAATAAATAAATAAATCTATCTCACTTGAAAATTACTAACTAAATATGGTAAAACACAGACGAACGCCAGAAAATACTCTTGTGATAGTCCAGCACCTATGGAGTAACCTGAAAACTTTCTCTGTAGCGTATAATATCTCTAGTAGCGCGGTCAAATTTTCTTGACTTGGCGGGGCGGAGCGCTACCGCGCTCCTTACTTACCAGTTCTTGCAGCCTTCGAAAGCTACGTCTCGGGACGACTGTAATAAAATTTTAAATTTTAACACCTTAAAAATAATCGAGTTCAAATCAGGGAGAACAGGTTGTATGCGGTTACGTTGCTCCCGAATTTAGCCGCCCGCGTGCGAAAATGACTAGAAATCGTATCCAATCAAATCATAGCCTTCTTGGTCTAATTTCACCTCCGAAAGTCCCACTCATATTCCCAATCATTATGCTCCCAGCCCCAATCATCCTCACGCTGTTGGTTGCCAAACACAAACCCGTAGGCAGGGGGCCTACCCGACCTTTGTCTTTGAGTGTGGTGTCCAGTAGGCCTTTGACTGTAGGTATGACTTCTGTATGAAGAAGAAGAAGAGAAAGGAAGTCCGAACGAGAGGGAGCGTCGAAAATTGTGGTACATCTTTCTCCCTGTAAGACAACAAATTTAAGGTTTGATAGAGTGCCCAGTTAGCTTGGTGGGTAGAGCATCTGCCTTGTAAGCACTAGGCCGCGGGTTCGATTTCCACCCGGAGCGAATTTTATTCTGAAGGGACAAGATTCGTTCTCGGAACGGCTGGCTTTCTCTACAGTTTCTCTATCAAACTTTTTTTTTTTTAAGTTCGGCCGTAGAAAAAAAAGTCCGATATGAGCTATCAGTCAGTAATAGAATAGGATTAAAACTTTCAGGACTTTGCTGAATTTCGCTGGTAGGATTTTTTTTTTTTTTTTTCAATTCTTCAGTCCTACGCTGGAAGTCATTTTTTACTTTTTTTTATATACAAATCACGGCTTGAAAAAAAGGGCCATTAACATGATAGGAGAAGGTACCTACTATCATGTTTACAAAATAATAATCTCCTCTTCTAAAGTATCAGTATCTCCTCTTCATCTTGCATGTCAAACCGTATGTCAAAACAAATGAATTAGTAATTACCTGATATCCAGTAGAACACAGAATCAAGAAGAGATCCCACGGGCGTGTCTGTGTACAACAGTCCCGCTAATATCCCGGCTAGGTGACCCTTGAACGAAGCATTGGGTACCATTATGGAAATAAGAACCAGTTCTGCCCAGGCCGCTGACCAAGCGGGAAGTGATAGGCCTAGGATGGGGTAGGACTCACTCGGCTTCTCACGAGTGATGATCACTTTCAGTGCAAACAAAACACCTGAGGAAAAATTAAAAAATGGTATAGGTATATGTTTATTTTATTTATTTTTTTATTATTATTATTTATTTATTTTTTATTTACTAATAACAATTCATTTGCAAGAACATTAAGCATAGATCTGAATCCTCCTCGTCTAAAACTTCAGCTGAATAGCTTAAGTTTGTGTCAACTGCGGAGGAAACAGCTCAGGTCTATGGCACTTTCTTCTGACAAATAAATAAATCGTTCGATTTTTTTGTTCTCTTTTAATGATAAAGTTCACCCAAGCGTGTGAAAAAATGGGAAAAATAAATACTTACATCGCTCGATTTTTTTTTTTTTACAAAGGGTTTAAAAAAAGGAGAAAAAAAAAACTTTGCACCCCCCTTTTTTTTTTTTTTTTTTTTTTTTTTTTTTTCCATTAAGATAAAGTTCACCCGAGCGGAAAACCGTGACCTGGCTCTTACAAAGTATAAGTGCAATCAATACCTTTCAAGCTAACATAAAAGAAGAAAAAGAAAGAGATTAACAATGACAGCCTAGTTAGCCCGTTTGGTAGCGCGTCTGCCTTGTAAGTGGTAGACCTGGGTTCAAGTCCCACCTGGAACAAATTTTATCCTAAACAGATGAGGTTTGTTCTCAGAAAGGCTTTCTTTCTCCTATCCTGTCTTCCTTCTCTCTTTGCTTTCAGGACAATAAGACCTTAGTGTTACAGTTCCCTCTAACAAACCTTTGAAAAAAAAAAAAAAATCAGAATCAGCTGACTCTACCTCACAAACCCAAAATTGCCAATGGCACTTGGACCTTCAATACTTTCAACCTTATAAGATTTAAAAAAAAAAAAAAAAACACACAAACAAACAAAAACAATAAACAAAATAACAACATACTTACCTGAAAAGCCCACAGCACATTCCATCAGTTGTGTGTAGTCTTCCTCGTAGAACATATACAGAGCATTCTCGAGATAGAGCGATCAGTGTGTGAACTATGAAATGTGAAATGTGAATGAGTGAATGGATCTCGTTCTTATAATATAAGATTCTATTTACTCAGAACTAAAGTGTTAACTAAAGTCTAGCTTATAGTACAAACTAGCCATTTCTTACCATCTTTCTTCTGGACTAAATCTCCTGTTCGTAGATTCGTATAAGACTAACCCATGTTTGGGGCTGTAGCCCCAACACCTAAGCCTCAGGGTGGGTATCTTTTGTTTTTGGTGTGGCATGTAGTGATAATCTTGCATTCTTTGAGTAGGTACAATAGTATTTTGCTGAGAACAATAAACTGCTTCTGTAGGTATTCAAAGGTTTCAAAATAAGTTATTGAATTTCTTCCATAGACAAAGGTGTTTCATTCGTACAATCCTTCCACCATCGCCAGTGAGGACCTATCTCACGGACATGGTAAGTGAAGTACCTATGAGTCCTATGACTGACCTTTCCTTTTTCAGCTCGTAAGAAGAAGGATAACCACAGCATGCTGCTCGGTTGTATGATGATGGGAGGTACTCTGCTATCTCTAGCATTCGGATCTCTGGCAGTCCTATCGGGGAAAGCTCTCATGACGTCCATGTTAGCACTGCTGATGTCTGTACTGGCAGCAATGTCTAAGAAGGGACACTCGGGAGGATATACGGCTGGGACTACGTACGAAGTTATCAATGTTCCTTCGGGTAAGTTCAGTGAGGTACTAGTTTTTAGAAGGCTTTACACATAAAATATTATAATGTATCATTGGAATAGCCAATGACAATAGCACATGGAATGTGTGTACCTGTTAACGCGGATCACTGAAGTTAGGGAAGGTTGCGTTGAGCGTAGTTGGTTAGTAACTAGACGGGCCGTCATCTGAAACAACACAATACACAACACATGCTACAAGTTTTTCGGAGTGCACTCAGCCTCATAAGAACTATCGGAGAGATTTTTGAAATCCTAACTGAACGGTGGGACATACGAGTAACTTTTAGGATCTTTTATAAGAAATTCTTTGTTTTGCCATAACTCCCAAACGGTTTTGTCCGGTTCTCATGATAGTCTATCTGAAACAACACAATACACAACACATGCTACAAGCTTTTCGGAGTGCACTCAGCCTCATAAGTGTCCAGGCTCCTTCCCAAATCTATTTTAGACCTCACAAGACGACCGGATCAGGTGTACCTTACAGTATTGGTTAATCTCCATTTTCTTCTTGTCTTCAGTCACCAGCAGAGCCTTCAAGAGACGTCGTCAAGTGATGACCATAGTAGAACCGGATATTGCAGACATAACTGATTGGAGTAGCGGCAGATCTGACTATGGAAGATTGGGGTGGGATTCGGCATCTGTTGATATGTAATTGAGGACTGAATGAAGATGTAGCGAAGAAGAAGGAAGAAGAAGGAGAAGAGAAAAAAAGAAAAGAAGAGAGAAGAAGAAAGAAGATATAGGTTTTATAATGTATTTACATAAACTATTTATTTATTAGTTCTATTATAAGTCATAAGCACATTCCGTGACCAAGTGGATGTCACACTAAAGAAGCAGGCTGAACTAATCCATTTTTTAATACATATTTCAAGTTTATAGAAACCCGTTGGGAATAAAAACATTATCCACGCATATAGGTATTGTGAAAAGTGCATTCCTTCACAAAGTCCATAGTAGATTTTTTACGATGATCTTGTAAATCTTCCGTCTATTTTTCTGCACCATGTTAACCACCAAATTTTCTCCATTTCTTTTTCACACGGGACTACGAGAAATCGGTTGTCGGTTTCAAGGTTCCGAATCTGTGACTCTATATTGTTCTTGAAATGCATCAAGCCATCATCAGAGACACCGAAAACCAAAGTTCAACCTCTTCAGAGTTCACACTTCTTGGTGAAATATTTAACCAAATTAGGTATTTGAATTTTACTTAAAAGCGCATTTTCGCATCCATCAATTAAATCGAAAATTCGGAAAACCTATTGATTTAACCATTTTTGGCGGTGGCTTTTGTCAATTTCTGGGTAACTTTACCTTTTCTTTTTAATGACTATGACTATTTGCAATCGAAAAACGAGTACAAATTTTTGTCGATGTTGGGATTCGAACCCGGGACCTTCTGCATGGCAAGCAAGCGCGTTACCAACCGTGCCGTGGTTCTACAGTGTGTGAAATGTGAATGGATCTTGTTCTTATAATATTAGATTTCAGGACAAAGGATGTTCACGTGTTGAAGCCGAGGAACTCGAAAATTTGACGCTGCACACTTTTTGTCTCGATGAAACAACAGACGACATTCCTTCGGTTTGTATGCAGGAAATTCTGAGGTTTTCACCTTTAAATTAAAATGAGATTTTTCCTTAATTAAATTAATGAAAAATGGAGAAAATTAAATAAGGAAAATAATGTTTTTATAACTTTATTATTTAGTTGCAGCTGCTAGAACTACATGCCTGCACTTGTGCCATTTTTATTTCCAAGGAAAGTAATTTTATTTTTACTTTCTACTTCTAAAGTAAGTAATGATTTTTTTTTTTTTTTTTTTTTTAAAGGGGGATGAAAGAGGGAAACAGGGGAACCTGTAACTGCTATGGTCTTATCGTCCCGAAATCGAAGAGAGAAGAGAAGACAGGATAGGAGGAAAGCCAGCCGTTCCGAGAACGAACATTATCCCATCAGGATAAAAATCCGCCCGGCGGGAATCGAACCCCAGTGGCCTAGCGCTTACAAGGCAGACACACTACCAACTAAGCTAACTAGGCTGGCCTAAAGTAAATGAGAAATAGGTGGAGAAATATTCGTTTTTTGGGGTCCCCCCATTCAAAAAGGGTTTTAGCTTAGCCCATGGTAGTTCGAGATTTCTTTCCTTGTCCGTTTTCTTCTTCATTCCTCTTCTTTTTTTTTTTTTTTTTCCCTTTTTTTTTTTTTTTTTTTTTTTTTTTTTTTTTTTTTACAAATTACGAAAATGTTAAAATGTTTTACAAATCCTTTTGACCTTTGTAGAAGAAACGAAATGTTTCTTCTACGAAATTAAATGAACACACAAAGAAGAAAAGAGGGAGGGAGAGAGGAAGGGGAGGGGAAAGTAGGAGGAGGTAGGAATTAAGAGGGGTGGGAGAGAGGGGAAGGAGGGCTGGTGGTCGGTTTTTGGAAGAGAGGGGAGGGGGTTGTTTTTTGAAGGGGCAAAACGGACCAGCAGCTTTTGATCTCTCCCTCTCTCTCTCTCTTTCTTTCCTCTCTCTCCCTCCCTCCCTCTCTCTCTCTATTTCTCTCTCTCTCTCTTCCTCTCTCTCACTCTCTCGACTTTGTAATAAAGTAAGTATTAGGTACAATGTTTAACGGTTGGAAAATTCCTTTCTACCTTTTTTTTTGGCTCTTCACAAAGAACGCGAGTGAATTTGTAAAATTAATATAGCTAAGAAATTTACCCCGTGGTTAACAGCACGAACTCTCAACCTGGAGGTGCTGAGTTCGAATCCCGGCCGATGCGGAATTCACTATGCAACACCACTCAGGGTTGTTTGTGGTTATTTTGTTCTGAAAATGATGGTTTGGGTAATTTAGACACCAGACTTGCAATGGTTCTCCCTTCCCTTCCTCCTTTCCCTCCCTCTCTTCCTCCTTTTCCGAATCGCGCAGCGGAAGTCAAAAGAGAAAGAGAGAGGAGGGAATCACAGGAAACTAGTTGGAAAAAAGAGGGAGAGAAAATAGAAGAAGGGAAAGAGAAAAGAGAGAGAGATAGAGGATGAGGAGGAAGGAGGAAGAGAGAGATAGAGAGCTAAATGAAAAGGAGGGAGAAAAATAGGAAGGGATTGAAGGAGAAGAGAGGAGGGAGGGAAAATGGAGAAAAACAAAGATAAAGGGGAAAGATTAGGGATGAAAATGTAAATCAGAAATTACACAATGGCGACGTTGACTTTAGATAAGAAATAGAGATAAGAAGAAGGAGGAGGAGGAGGAGGAGAAGAAAAAAGAAGAAGAAATAAGAATAAAAAAAAGGAAAAGACGAAGAAGGAGGGAAAGGAGAAGAGTGAAGACCGTATATTCAAATAGTGCGAAACTGCGTAGAAAAACAACAAGAAGAAGTTGAATATTTTATGCCCCTGCTGGGAGTCGAAACGCAGTCCCTTTTGTGAGTAGTTAGTATTTGTAAGTCAAGTATTTGTAAGACCAAAGATTTTTATTTTTAAGCAGGGTTTTTTTTTTTCCTAAGAGGTTTGACAGAGGGAACTGTAACTGCTAAGGTTTTATCGTCCCGAAATCGGAGAGAGAAGGTTCGTTCTCGGAACGGCTGGCTTTCTCCTATCCTGTCTTCCTTCTCTCTTCGATTTCGGGACGATAAGACCATAGTTACAGCTCCCTCTGTCAAACCTCTTTAAAAAAAAAATTGGCTAACTAGCTAGATATATTTTATAGCCCGAAGAGGTCCAGGGTCCTAGATTTTTTACGAGGGGACAAGGTATTGTGCCGTGTCTGGGGGAGGGCACAGGTTTAGACCGTGCCAGTAATTGCGTAGGTAAGCTTTTGTACTTAAAATACATAGTTGTAAATAAATATCTCTCTCTCTCTCTCTCTCTCTCTCTCTCTCTCTCTCTCTCTCTCTCTCTCTCTCTCTCTCTCTCTCTCTCCCTCTTCTCCTCTTCTTTCTCCTCCTCTTTCCTTTCTCGATACACTCAGTTTTTTTAACACTTTCCCTTTCTCCTCTCATCTCCTTTTTCTCCATCTTCATTCCTTTTTTTTTATCATCAACCCCTGGGAATGTTGCAATCTTTACCTCCCCTCTCGCCCTACCGTGTGTTGAGATTTTATTAAATTGAACAGGCGAAGGAGTGGAGAAAGAGGAAGAAGAAGAGAAAAAGAGGAAGGAGGAATATTAGAACGAGGAGGAAGAGGAGAAGAAGGAAGAAGAGAAGAAGGAAGAAGAGGAGAAAAAGAATAAGGCGGGGCGAGAAGAAAGAAAGAGGAGAAAAGGAAGTATAGTAGATGGAGGAGGAGGAGTAGGAAGGAGAAGAAGAGGAGAAAAAGGAAGTGTATTAGAAAAAGGAAGAAGAGGTGAAGGAGGAGGAGGAGAAAGAAAAAAAACGAGAACAGAAATGCGAAAATCTTAATTTAAATGTTTAACATTCCTTTTGGTTTGGTTTTTCGTTAACACTTTTACTGTCCCTCTTCAAAAATTGAAGAATACCTCACTGAAAGAGGTAGGAAGAAGTTTGATAGAGGGAACTGTGATAACGAAGGTCGAAATCGAAGAAAGAAGGTGGACAGGATAGGCTCTCTCTCTCTCTCTCTCTCTCTCTCTCTCTCTCTCTCTCTCTCTCTCTCTCTCTCTCTCTGTCTGTCTCTCTCTCTATAAAAAAAATCCAGAAGCTTCGGGTGAAACATTTGTTCAATTTGTTGTTTATAGGAGAAAATAATTTATTTAGGGATGTATATCTATTTGTAAAGCCTGATGATATGTTATACCTTCCTCAGACTACAAAAAAGGAATTTTAATTGTGTTGAGCATAAATGCTTGTCACAAATGTCGTTCCCCGCTTAATGCACTACGCTAAGTTTTTCGACTTGACTTCGACTCGAACCACCAACCTCCAGATCCGAAGTCCACCACGCTAACCACTGCACCACCTCAGACTACAAAGTATTAATTTACGAGTAGGTAGGTATTTAATTTTAATTTTTTTCGGTTTGAAATTTCGATTCAATGTCGAAACTCCCCAATTTCAGTCGTTAATTTCTATTTTTTGGAGTGCCAATATTAATGACATAAATACTTTTTTTTACGGGATTGTCTAGACTCTAGATACCTAAAAATATTGTTCTAAAATATGGTTACTCCATGAAATAGCTAGCAGAATGAACTTTACTTCTCTCCTCCATTACCTACCAAATGGAGGAAAGAAGAAGAGAAGGAGAACAAAGACTATAAGGAGAAGAAGGAGAAGGAGAAAAAGAAGGAGGGAGAGGAAAATGTAAAAATGGAAGAAAAGAAAAGTTAAATAACAACAATACGAATACACGAGGAGAGAGAGGGAGAGAGAGAGAGAGGGGGAGGAGAGAGAGAGGGAGGGAGAAAGGGAGAGAGATGAAGAACAAGAATGAAAGATAGCTGCAACAAAAATCAAGTGATTTATTGTTATTCCTCTCTCCCTCTTCTTCTCCTCCTCCTCCTCCTCTTTCTCTTCACATAATCATATCAAGAAAAGTTTGTTATTTGCTTGCTCTCTCTCTCTCTCCCTCCCCTTTCTTCCCCCTCATTTTTTTTCTTTTTTAAGGAAAGAAAATTTGTTTTCAAAAGAAGAATCACCCTATCACATCAGAAACTCACTCTCTCTATCTCTCTCTCTCTCTCTCTCTCTCTCTCTCTCTCTCTCTCTCTCTCTCTCTCTCTCTCTCTCTCTCTCTCCCTCTCACCCCCTCTTCCTTCTCTTTTCGTGTATTAGGTACATCATACAAAAATAAATAAATAAAAATGAACCAGATAAAAGAAGAAATGGGAAGAGAGAAGGGGAGGGAGGGAGGAGGAAGGGAAGGAAGGGGAAAAAATAAAGGAGGGGGAGAAAAAAAATTGCTTAAAATTATACACATGCTCTCAGATCCAAGTCGAATAGAAAATCCGCCCCGGGCGGGAATCGAACCCGCGGCCTAGCGCTTACAAGGCAGACGCACTACCAACCAAGCTAACTAGGCTGGCTAAATTTTTAGCAGGTTCTAAAAAATCTAAATCCATCGGATGGATTCCATCACTACATTCACATCACTGTAGAAAAACAGGGAAATTCGCTGTAGAATTTCCCTGTTTTTCTCTTTGTCTCCCTCCCTTTCCCCCCCTTTTGTGCTGTTTCCTCCCTCCTCCCACTTTCTGATGGGTGCTATTTCTCCTCCTTTCCCTTATCCTCTCCTGGTATACTTTCCGAGTTCTTCTCCCCCCTTTAGAATTCTTTCCCTCTGTAGAATTATTTCTTACTCTTTTCACTTTCCTTTTTTTTTTTTTTTTGTACCTACAATGCATAATACAATCAATAGGTACATGCTCCAGAAAAATTCAAGGAAACATGAGCCAGCCTGTGAGCTTGGAATTTAGCTTGTAAGCGTTAGGTCGCGGGCTCGATTCCCGCCCGGGGCTAACTTTATCCTAAACAGATAAAGTTTGGTCTCGGAGCGGCTGTCTTTTTTTATCCTGTACTCTTTCTCTCTTCAATTTCGGGACGAGAAGACTCCTGTTATATCAATTCAAAACATAGGTAAATAAAAATAAAAAAATCTACCCTTCGCTATTCTATTCTGGTAGTAGGTAGTTTGGAATAGAATAGAATTCGAACAAACTACCTAGGCAGGGGATTTCTATTCAATTTCATCAAAAAAGAAAAGAAAATTTTATTTATCTACAAAAACCCAATTTTAGACAAGGAAAAATGCGTGATTTACACCTCTCTCTCTCTCTCTCTCTCTCTCTCTCTCTCTCTCTCTCTCTCTCTCTTTCTCGCTCTGTATGAGTGAAATAGGATAAGGTACGTGCGAGAGAGAGAGAGAGGTGTACAAACACAAAATATGAGGCAACGAAAATTGAAAAGATTAGAAAAAAACAAAAAAAAAAAAGAGAAACCATATTTATTTTAATATTCACATATCATGAGATGAGAATATAAGAAACCGAAGGAAGAAGAAGAAGAAGGAGAAGAAAAAAAAAAGAAGGAGGATGAAAAAGGTGAAAGAAAAAGAAGAGTAAGAAAAAAAAAAGAAAGAGACGGGGAAGAAGGATAAGAAGAAGAAGAACGAGCAGAATAGAAGGGAGAAAGAGGGGAGGAAGAGAAAGAGGAGGAAGAAACGCAGAGATCAGGAAGAGGTGAAAAAAGGAAGAGAAGGTGAAGAAGAACAACAACAACAAAAAGGAGAAGAAGCAGCAGAAGAAGAAGAAGAAATATAAGAAGAAGAACCATAAAAATAAAGTACGAAAGTTTTCCCTGATAAACTTCGCGATAAATATTCGGAGAAAATGGAAGGTTAGGTTACATACAAAAAATAATGAAGGAACATTAAATAGGTAGAGATACCTAAACATAATTTAATGTAGCTGGGATAAGTACCATGATAAATTTTAATGTAGGTTAACATTCTGGCTTGTTTGAAAAGTAAACAATGAAAAGTAAATTGAAATGTAAACAGAAATGAATCAGAATGTAAACAAATATGTTTCCAAATACGCAGAAAAAAAGGTAGCTATTTCAATTGTTTGAATGTAATATGAAAAAAATATTATGGAGCTAGGTAGGTGTAGCTATTTCAATTGTTTGAATGTAATATGAAAAAAATATTATGGAGCTAGGTAGGTACTTTACATATCCCTTTTTTTTTTTTTTTATTATTATTTTTTTTTATTTTGTATGAGTAGGTACCTATTGCCTTGTCGGTGTATCCACTGTTCACGATGCATTGACAAATTATTGATGACTTTGGGTATCGAACCCGGGACCTTGCGCTTTCTGCTTGACAAGCATTCTCAATGGTTCATGACCTTTAGGGGACACCAAAGAGTTACAAACTTTATATATGTATCTATTTATTTTATCTATTTACTTGTCCACTTACATTTAGATGGTATATATTTATTTGTTTGGAAATCCTGATCGTAAATTTGTCAATGATTTGCAATACGCTTTAATTTAGAGCCTATTTCAAAAGAATAGAGAGAGAGAGAGACAGAGAGAAAGAAAGAGAGAAACCGTAATACTCTCCAGAATACAAATGAGCCATTTGAAAGAGAAGCACCACTTTCTGATCTTACAAAACGAGATTTTGTGTTTTGTAAGTCTACAAAGCTTGTAAAACTCAAAATCTACAAAGCTTGTAAAATTTCGAAAATCGTGTATCTCTAAAAGAAAAGCAAAGGGATGAGCTTTGAATAAGCCTTCTAATGAAGCTTCATAATACGATTTACAGAGACCATATTAGATGGTACAAAAATACGAAAAAATAGAAAGAAAATACGAAGGAAGAGGAGGAGAAAGAGAAAAACTGGATAAAAACTAACAGACGAGTTTACAAAAAGATAAAGAAGGATTTAAATGAGGATTCCCCGGAATTTTCTTGAACTTAAAACTAATACCATGTTTAAATCTTCAAAAACATAGAATTACATACAGACAGTATGTGACAAGCTCTTATGTATGAGTATACAGGGTGTAGACCATCTCCAAAGTTAAGCAACGTCGACCGTGGTTTTTCTCATTAGGTGACGATGGCGGTCTAAACTTCTAAAAACGTCTTTTTTAGTAGGTACTGTCAACTGAATGGATAGTAGGAATTTGGTATTTATTAAAAGGAATTGAATGGACTTTTCAGCAAATATGTCGAAAGCACCTGAGAAGTAGAAAGGAAAATAAAGGTCAGAGAGAGAGAGAGAAAGAGGATAATGTGTGAAAAGGGGTGGGGTTTTCAAAAAGAAATCAGAATATAGGAAGAAAGAATTAAGGAGAGAGGGATAGAAGGAGAGAGAAAGAAAGAGAGAGAGAGAGCGCGAGAGAGAGAGAGAGAGAGAGAGAGAGAGAGAGAGAGGGAGAGGGAATATTAAGTACTACTAAGAAGTTTGACATGTTTTGACATCACCATAACTGCCTACATTAGTGAACAACTTTTTATCTCTCTCTATCTCTCTCTCTCTCTTTCTATCTTTCCCTCCCCGTCTCTTCCTCTTAATATCTTTCCCTTTCTCTCCATCTCTCTCTCTCTCTCACTCCATCTCTCTCTATCGCTCTCTCTCTCTCTCTCACGCCATCTCTCTCTCTCTCTTTGGCCGAAAAGTAAAGTCCTGAAGAACGTGTTAACCTTTATTCGAGCTTCCTACAAGCTTTTGCCCTGAACAGCGACCGAATAGCAACCAGAATATGCATTTCTCGAGTCATTAAACCTCGTCCTTCTTTAACCTTCATGGTTCCTATCAACCTTCACATTAACCATTAACCTTCATCTGTGTGAAAGTCGACACGAATGATGTTAACGTCAAAAGAATAAATTTAAGAACATCGAATAAATTATGGATGAGAGAGAGGAGAAGGAGGAAGTGGAGAGAGAATAATTCTAGATAGAGAGGTAGAGAAGGGAGGGGAGGACGAGAGAAAAGGGGGAGAGAAAGAAAAAGAAAGAAGGAGAAAGAGAGGAGAAGGAGGATGTGGGGGCAGAATAAAATTCTTGATAGGGGAGGGAGGGAAGAAAGATAGAAAAAGGGAGAGAAGGGAAAAAGAAAAAGGAAGAGAGAGAGACAACATGAATATTATAAGTGAGTGAAAGAATGAAAAAAGGGAGGGAGAGGAATACAGGGGAAGGAAGAGGGAGGGAGAGAGAAAGAGAGGAAAAGGGAGAGAAGAGAGGAAGAAAAAGGAAGAGAGAGAGAGAGACAACATGAATATTACGAGTGAGTGAAAGTAGGAAGATGTTTCAGGAAGGGGAACATGTTTTGTGATGTTTTTTGAGTGAAAGGAAGAATCGTATACATAATCGACCGAAATTTACTAAGCTGTGTTCACACGTAGTCGACCGGCCAGTCGTCCATGTTTGAACGGATCGTATATCCGAGGAAACATGCTCATATATTATATCTTGAGACACCCTGTACACAACAAGATCTTTAAAAAAGAGATATGGGGAACTGTAACTGCTAAGGAAGGTCTTATAGTCCCGAAATCGAAGAGAGAAGGACAGGATAGGAGAAAGCCAGCCGTTCCGAGAACGAATCTTATCTGTTTAGGACGAGGTTTGCCTCGGGCGGGAATCTGCGACCTTGCGCTTACAAGAAAGGCCCGCGAGAGAAAGGCAGTAGGGGCTGGCTATCGTGTGAACGCGCCCTTAGCTTTATTTGCAAAGTCATTTATTTTGATTAGTGAATTTTTTTCCAAAACTCCATGTTACCCCCTTATAAAAGCTTTCCTCTTCCTTCTCCTCCTCTTCTTCTTGGTTCTTCTTCTTCTCCTTCTCCTCCTCCTTCTTCTTCTTCTCCTCCTCCTCCTCCTCTTCTTCTTCTTCTCCTCCTCCTCCTCCTCCTCCTCTTCTTCTTCTTCTTCTTCTCTTCCTCTTCTTCTTCTTCTTCTCCGCCTCCTCCTCCTCCTTATTCTTCTTTCATGTTAATATTCTTTCGCTTCTAAATGTTCTAATGCTACTCTAATGTTCTATTCTATTCTATTCTATTCCATATTATCTAATGTTGTGCTTCTAACAAACATAATATCATACACACCCCGTGTTTCCGACAATTCTGACATCTCTCTCTCTCCCTCTCTCTTCGTTCCTATTATCCTTTAATTTTCTCCTACTTTCTTCCTGTCTCTCTCTTTCCCTTTCTCTCTCTCTCTCTCTCTCTCTCTTTCCCTCTCTCTCTCCCTCTCTCTCTCCCTCTCTCTCTTTCCCTCTCTCTCTCTTTCCCTTTCTCTCTCTCTCTCTCTCTCTCTCTTCGTTCCTACTATCCTTTCTTTCCCTTTCTCTCTCTCTTTCCCTCTCTCTCTCTCCCTCTCTTTCTCTTTCCCTCTCTCTCTCTCTCTCTCCCTCTCTCTTCGTTCCTATTATCCTTTCAGGTCTCTTACTTTCTTCCTGTCTCTCTTTCCTTTTCTCTTTTCGTCTCTCCTCTTTGCTCTTCGTTTCTCTCTAACTTTCCTTCCTTTGAATTTGATTGTTAGCTCACACCTTAGGACTTAATATTGTTCTACCAAGCTCCTATTCAAATAATAATATGTGATATGACCATAGCAGATAGAGCAGCCCTCTCACATAGAAAACAACAAAAACAACCACACCACCAACAACAATACCTCCAACAACAACAACAACAACAACAACAACAACAACAACAACAACAACAACAACAACAACAACACCACTAACAACAATATTTAAAAATGAGAAAAAAAATGCAATTTAGAGATTGCCATTTTCAACAAAAAATGACGCCATTTTTTATTTTCGCACCAAATTCATCTTCGGTCAGACCTAATATTTTCTCTCTCTCTCTCTCTCTCTCTCTCTCTCTCTCTCTCTCTCTCTCTCTCTCTTTGTGACTGACTGACCAGTAACATTAAGATCTTGGGACAAAAAATATTTCTGGACATATAAAAGAATGAGATGGAATGGAAGAGAGAGAGAGAGAGAAAGAAAGAGAGAGAGAGGGGAGAGAGAAAGATTGCGTCTGCCTTGTAAGCGCTAGGCCGCGGGTTCGATTCCCGCCCGGGGCGGATTTTATCCTGATGGGATAATGTTCGTTCTCGGACCTGCTGGCTTTCCCCTATCCTGTCTTCCTTCTCTCTTCGATTTCGGGACGATAAGACCATAGCAGTTACAGCTCCTCTGTCAAACCTCTTTTTTTTTAAAGTCATCTGAAGGGATCACGTCAGAATTTTTGGAGACTTACGAGCCTTTATTCACACATGAGTACATTTGAAATTTTATTGATGACGCTAAAAAAGAGGGAAAGAAGGGGAGGAAAAAATTTAGCTAAAAAATCTGAAGAAGCTAAACACAAAATGAGGAGTTTTAATTTCATGCAGAATTAAACCTTCCATCCATCCAGTCAGGCAGAGAAGAAGGATTTAGACCTCCCGAAATAAAAGTCATTGCCTTCTTCCAAATTCTATTTTTCCTCCTTTTCCTCCTTCTCTCCCTTTTCCTCTCCCTTCTCCTAGGTCTTGTCCTCCGCCTCTTCCTTCCGTTTCTTCTAATCTTTTTCCTCCTCCTCCTCCTTCTCTCCTGATTTTCTCCCCATTTCCTCTTTCTTCTACTCTTCCTATTTCTCGTATACCTTCTTCTCAACCTCTTCCTTTTCTTCTGCTTAATTCTCTTTCTCCTAATCCACCTTTACCATCTCTTCCTTATCCTACTTTGCTTTCTCCTCCTCTCCTCTTCCTCCTCCTCCTCCTCCAGAACTCCAGAGGATTTATTCGGCTCCACTCTGACTCGGGGATTTCGGGAGAAAATTCAAAAATGTATTTTTTATGATGATCCCTTCTAAGGAGCGCACTAAAAATTGCTAATTGCCTTTTCCCCCTTCTGTAATCTCTCCCCCATCTAGTTCTAAAATTCCCCATCGAAAAAGGGATGTTCTATCCCCCCTTGGCCCCTTTTCCCCCATAAAAGTTCCATCCATCCAGTCAGGCAGAGAAGAAGGATTTAGACCTCCCGAAATAAAAGTCATTGCCTTCTTCCAAATTCTATTTTTCCTCCTTCTCCCCCTTTTCCTCTCCCTTCTCCTAGGTCTTGTCCTCCACCTCTTCCTTCTGTTTCTTCTAATCTTTTTCCTCCCCCTTCTCTCCTGATTTTCTCCCCATTTCCTCTTTCTTGTTCTCTTCCTATTTCTCGTCTACCTCCTTCTCAACCTCTTCCTTCTTCTACTTAATTCTCTTTCTCCTCCATAAAAGTGGGATTTTCTAGCTCCCTTCGTCCTTTTCAACCTTAAAAGTGAGTTTTTCTATCCTCCCTGGTTCCCTTTTCCCTAAAGAGAGGGACATTCTATCCCCGCCTTGCCATAAAAGTGGGATTTTCTAGCTCCCTTCGTCCTTTTCAACCTTAAAAGTGAGTTTTTCTATCCTCCCTGGTTCCCTTTTCCCTAAAAACGGGGACATTCTATCCCCGCCTTTTACCTTTCCCCCCCTCCCCAAAAAAAGGGAGTTTCTATCGCCCTCCCATGTGGAGGAGGGATAAAAATGCAACATTAATTTACTTTTAATCCCACGAACGTAAAATGTTTGTGGAAATAAATTGTTTGTAAACTCCCAGCTCCCATATCAATCCTGCTGGGGGCTGGTAGTTGGGAGTTTTTATGTGTTCAAGTCGTGTTTTTGAGTTTAGGCGGTTCGCAAACGGGTCATAGTCGATTCGTGAGAAACTAAGAATTTGGATAGGTCGCGGGTTCGATTCCCGCCCCCTGGCGAATTTTATCCTTTCCCGGAAGATGAGGTTCTTTCCCGGAAGAGTTAGCTTTCTCCTATCCTGTCTTCCTTCTCTCTTCGATTTCGGGACGATAAGACCTTGGCAGTTACAGTCACTCTATCAAACCTCTTTTTTTCTAATCAAGTTTTTAATCGATTACAAACCATGTACGAACAGCCTTAGTATTAATGCCGCGTAGAGAGTTTTGGGGCTGAATTATCTGTTCTTTTATAATCCACAGTCTCAAGCAGAATAACGAATTGTTTAGGACAACATCTGCCCTTCTTGAGCCTCAAAAAAAGTCTCGCAAATAAAATTTTGACCCAAGTAGCCTTTGAAAAAATATAATAATGAAAAATCCTGATATGCCTAATAATTACAACAAAATTTTGGGGCACAAACATGTATGAGTAAGTTTTATTCAGTATTTACCTATTTTTACAAGCTAATTTTGAGATTTTTTTTTTGTTTTAATTTTATGGGGCTGAATTACAGTAGCTTGTTTGCAAGCGCTCAAAAAAAGAAGAAAAAAAATGGTGGGCTAAAATTTTTGAAGCAACTTGAAACTTCTAAGTGTTTTAAAGTTTATCAAACATTGGATAGGTCGCGGGTTCGATTCCCGCCCCCTGGCGAATTTTATCCTTTCCCGGAAGATGAGGTTCTTTCCCGGAAGAGTTAGCTTTATCCTACCCTGTCTTCCTTCTCTCTTCGATTTCGGGACGATAAGACCTTGGCAGTTGCAGTTCACTCTATCAAACCTCTTTTTTTAATCAAGTTTTTAAGCGATTACAAACCATGTACGAACAGCCTTAGTATAAATGCCGCGTAGAGAGTTTTGGGGCTGAATTATCTGTTCTTTTATAATCCACAGTCTCAAGCAGAATAACGAATTGTTTAGGACAACATCTGCCCTTCTTGAGCCTCAAATAAAAGTCTCGCAAATGAAATTTTGACCCAAGTAGCCTTTGAAAAAATATAATAATGAAAAATCCTGATATCCCTAATAATTACAACAAAATTTTGGGGCACAAACATGTATGAGTAAGTTTTATTCAGTATTTACCTATTTTTACAAGCTAAATTTGAGATCTTTTTTGTTTTAATTTTATGGGGCTGAATTACAGTAGCTTGTTTGCAAGCGCTTAAAAAAAATGATGGGCTAAAATTTTTGAAACAACTTGAAACTTCTAAGTGTTTTAAAGTTTATCAAACGAGTCGAGTATAGGTACAATTTGTATTTAGGTATTTTTTTAAGGTAACATTTTTTAAGACTCTTTTTTCCACATTATTTCTGTGAATAGTAACAAGGAAGGCAATGCTTTCAAAGGTACCATAAATCAGGTGGGAGGAAAAATTTGTATTTAGGTATTTTTTTAAGGTAACATTTTTTAAGACTCTTTTTTCCACATTATTTCTGTGAATAGTAACAAGGAAGGCAATCCTTTCAAAGGTACCATAAATCAGGTGGGAGGAAGCCAACCTCCTCAGTTCATCCTCTCAAGAACAAACTTTTGGCAAGCGACTGCATTTCAAACCCGGGTCTCCAGAGTACACGTCAACTATTTGACCACGAAGTTTCAGCGTTCGAGAAGTTAGATTAAAATTCGAGAGAAAAAACTATTTCGATTAAAATGTTAGTTGCAGAAGGGGGTACGAGTTATAAAAACTTCGCTGTACCACTGAGTATTGGCTGTCGAAAATTTAACGAAAAGATAAAAAGTTTTTGCAAAAAAAAAAACTTCCTTTTTCTTCTCAAAAAACTTTATCTAGACATCCAAGTGTAGGATATAGGTGGGTAAGTCAATAACTTAGATATAACTCTAAAAGAAAGATCACTCAAAGTGTCAAAAGTCAAAATCTCACAAATTTTCCTACTAAATCCAATATACAGAATTCTATGGGGGGACATTCAACTATTTGACCACGAAGTTTCAGCGTTCGAGAAGTTAGATTAAAATTCGAGAGAAAAAACTATTTCGATTAAAATGTTAGTTGCACAAGGGGGTACGAGTTGTAAAAACTTCGCTGTACCACTGAGTAGGTATTGGCTGTCGAAAATTTAACGAAAAGTTAAAAAGTTTTTGCCAAAAAAAAAAACTTCCTTTTTCTTCTCAAAAAACTTTATCTAGACATCTAAGTGTAGGATATAGGTGGGTAAGTCAATAACTTAGATATAACTCTAAAAGAAAGATCACTCAAAGTGTCAAAAGTCAAAATCTCGCAAATTTTCCTACTAAATCCGATATACCTACAGAATTCTATGGGGGGACATTTTTTATAAAAATGAGTAGAAAAATACTAAAACACAACTAAATCAACTACCGAAAAAGAATTGCTTTTTTATTAAAGTTTTTTTAAAATAAAATACTGTAGTCTTTTATTCAATATCATAGGTAATCTAGCTAAGTACCTATCTATTTTATTTGTTTTTTGTTTATTTGTTTTTAAAAAGTTAGACAACCTTTTAACATTCGAGCAACCAACTCCAATAACACTAACTTCCAATAAGTTAATTCCTAATCACACCAACTTTCAAGAACTTTATCTAATAACACCAACTTTCAACAACTTTAGACCAATAACACTAACTTCCAATACGTTAAGTTTAACAACATCAACTTTTAATAAGTTTAGTCTAATAACAACAACTTCCAATAACAATCTGAATAAAACTATACTCCACCATTAGTTCAGTTTCCTGATCTTCAGATTCTTAAAGAAGGATTTCTGAAAAGAAAGCAGACTTCAGTTTTGGATGAATTTCGAAGATCTAGGTCTAGGTCTCTAGGCTGTAGCCTGCATAAGTAATGACGTAAAATTGGTAACAAAAATGTTTCTTCGTTGCCTTAACCAGTTGTTCCATTCACAACTTTCATCAACTTGAATTTGAATTACACTGGCCGTTAAGCAATGTTTGTTTCAAAATAGGTGACGTAAGCAATGTTTGTTTCAAAATAGATGACGTAAGCAATGTTTGTTTCAAAATAGGTGACGTCACACTTAGGTACACGGTCAATATTCTTTGTGGACCTTTTCAGAATCTGACATCACTCTTAATTACTCGGTCATTATTGTTTGCGGACCTTTTCAGAAATCCTCCTGATATCTCCCAAAAGTCACAACCTTGTATCTCTACTCTTTATGAATTTGTATCTTAATCCTGGCGTCTCACAACTTTGGATCCTTAGACCTCTACTCTCTATGAATTTATATCTTAAACCTAACGTCTCATAACTTTGGACCCCTATTCCCTGTGAATCTGTATCTTCACCACACTTGTATTACTCTCAACATTACTACCCTCACTCACATTCGTCTTATCAATGCTATACTGCCGCTTCAAATACTTATTCCCCGCGCTGTTCAAACACCTATACAAGTTATACGGCTTGCTCAAATCGTTTCCTTCCATTCCTCCAACAGCTGTCCCACCGGTTGTTCCGATGCTGAACTTGCGTTTCCCATTGGTGGCGGAGGTCTGGCCACCGCTGAATCCGCTGACAGCGTTGTTTACGTTGCATATCGTGCTGATGTTGGAGTTGCTACGACTATTCGTGGCAGAAGCGTTGACGAAGGATACGGTCAATATTGTTTGCGGACCTTTTCAGAAATCCTCCTGATATCTCCCAAAAGTCACAACCTTGTATCTCTACTCTTTATGAATTTATATCTTAATCCTGACGTCTCACAACTTTGGAACCCTATTCCCTATGAATCTGTATCTTCACCACACTTGTATTACTCTCAACATTACTACCCTCACTCACATTCGTCTTATCAATGCTATACTGCCGCTTCAAATACTTATTCCCCGCGCTGTTCAAACACCTATACAAGTTATACGGCTTGCTCAAATCGTTTCCTTCCATTCCTCCAACAGCTGTCCCACCGGTTGTTCCGATGCTGAACTTGCGTTTCCCATTGGTGGCGGAGCTCTGGCCACCGCTGAATCCGCTGACAGCGTTGTTTACGTTGCATATCGTGCTGATGTTGGAGTTGCTCCGACTATTCGTGGCAGAAGCGTTGACGAAGGAGATGCCAACGAGGTCGTACTTGATCTCGTCAATACTGGTGTCGATGCTTTTGCATTTGTTGAACCGTTTGGTGGTGTTGACGCTCAAACTGTTGCTGGAAGCTGTTGCGGCCATTCCGTTGTTGGTGTTGCCGCTGTTATTGTTGTTGCTGTTGTGGTTGTTTACATTGGCATTGGTCGTATTGATGTTACTGCTGCTGTTATTATTATCGCTGCTATTGTTATTGTTGTAGACATTGACATTGGTCGTATTGTTGCTCTTGCTTTGGTTGCCAACAGACACATTCCTATCTTCTTCACTCGTTTCTTCGATCGTCGAGTAGTTATCATGCAGGAAATTCGTTCTCCCGAGCCCACCCGGGCTTGCTCAAATCGTTTCCTTCCATTCCTCCAACAGCTGTCCCACCGGTTGTTCCGATGCTGAACTTGCGTTTCCCATTGGTGGCGGAGCTCTGGCCACCGCTGAATCCGCTGACAGCGTTGTTTACGTTGCATATCGTGCTGATGTTGGAGTTGCTCCGACTATTCGTGGCAGAAGCGTTGACGAAGGAGATGCCAACGAGGTCGTACTTGATCTCGTCAATACTGGTGTCGATGCTTTTGCATTTGTTGAACCGTTTGGTGGTGTTGACGCTCAAACTGTTGCTGGAAGCTGTTGCGGCCATTCCGTTGTTGGTGTTGCCGCTGTTATTGTTGTTGCTGTTGTGGTTGTTTACATTGGCATTGGTCGTATTGATGTTTCTGCTGCTGTTATTATTATCGCTGCTATTGTTATTGTTGTAGACATTAACATTGGGCGTATTGTTGCTCTTGCTTTGGTTGCCAACAGACACATTCCTATCTTCTTCACTCGTTTCTTCGATGGTCGAGTAGTTATCATGCAGGAAATTCGTTCTCCCGAGCCCACCCGGATCTTCTTTACAAGGACTTGAATCTTTCCGATGCCAGTTTTTGTCTATTCTGTTTGGGCTTTTTGATTTGTCTACGTGGTCACTGTCGTTGAGCTTTGTACTGATATCTTCATTACTGGTTTGATTGTCTTGGTCTACTCTTTCATTTACGCCTAACCTGTCACTCATATCCACATTTTCGTTAAGTCTTTCATTGAGGCCCGTTCTATCGTTTGGAGCTCCTCTTTCACCTATTCTATCACTAATTCCACTACCAAGCCTTTCATTTAGACCCGCTCTATCGTTTGGACCTCCACCTAATCTATCACTAACACTACTATTGCTTTGATTCAAATAAGAATTCCCATCTGTTTCACCGTCTCGCATGTCAATGTAGAAACACGAGTCAAACGTGTTCTGCTTCATGTACTTGTACTTCTTGTGGGCGCTCAGCCTTGTGGCGTCCTCCATGGTGGAATCCAGGCTCAATATCTGGCTGAGTATCTTGTTCTGGGAGGTTTTTTGGGTTTGCGACTTCCCGTTGTTTCGCGGGCTTCGGTGTAGTTGTACCGCGTGTTCCTGAGAGGTTCGCCCCGGCCCCGGGGATGTTTGCAGACTTCGGGAGGAATGGTTGCTGCGGGCTTCGGTGGGGGAGAGGTCGATGGTGGTTGACGGTCCCGTGCGTCCGTACAGGATGAGGTTTTCGTCCAGTCTGTTGAATAGAGATATTGAGAATGAGAAGGTTTAGTGGTAGGTATAACAGAATTCAAGAGTTGTTAGATATTGTTGAGACTTCATTGCAACGGTCAATACATTCATTAGCAACAGCAACGAGTGCCCATGATAAAGTACTCAAGTCTAATTAAAGAATTCAAGAGGTCTGTCCATAGAAGGCTATGTTTTGAACTTACCCATGACTATCTCTGATGAAAGCATGAAACAAAGAAAATGAAATGAAAAATTAGTTCGGATTCACACTTTTAGAACAAACTCTGGATTACTCTAGAGTCTAGATCTCTAGATTATGTTTGAACCGTGGATTAAGTGTAGTCCGCAGTAACCATGGATAGAATGCCGGCTGTAGCTTTAGGGAAAATTGAGGCAAAAAAACAGCAGATATTTCCCTCTTAATTCGCCTGACCACATTTGTGGTAGAGAGAGGGACTGTTTCAATACAGTCGGATCTGCAACTGAACCAAGAAGACTTCATAGTCGAATCTGAAACTTACCCCAAAGGAGGTGGAGTGGGCAGCTCCTTGTAGAAGCCCTTCTTCCCCAACAGCCAATAGGTGGGCATCTTCCCCTTTCCCTTCAACTCGGTCTCTCCTCTATACTCCAACTGGTAGTCTCCCACTTGGTCCAACTTGGCCTTGGTGTCTGCAGACAGGTGAATCCTCCACGGGGCTCCTGAAAGAATATTTTACAATGATAATTTGAAAACAACTTGAAATTTTATTGCAATGACCGAAGAAAGAAGAACCAATTTGAGGCTGTGTTTTTGAAGATTTTTTCCAGCATTCAGACGCTGGTAAGTACCATTAGGTACCCATATCTGATGAAGTACCAATGTTGTTCCACGAATAACACAGAAGGAAAGGAAAGTTTTTAGCAGGTTGAGCGGACAAGAATGATGCCATGAAAGGTCCACGAATAACACAGAAGGAAAGGAAAGTTTTTAGCAGGTTGAGCGGACAAGAATGATGCCATGAAAGGCCCACGAATAACACAGAAGGAAAGGAAAGTTTTTAGCAGGTTGAGCGGACAAGAATGATGCCATGAAAGGCAAAACAACATACCCTGAGTCGTGAAAATACCCTCTAATAAGACTGGACTGGAGAAGAACAGAAGGCTGGGTAAATCGAAAATATTTTGTTCTTCTTCCTCAGGAGACTAATGGGCGAGTTTAACGCTGATTTAAACTCCCAAACACGTAGACTAATAGCAAAAGATATTGGGTGTACTTAGGGATTCCTTTCTCTTACCTGTGGACTCAAGTCTGGAAGCAGTGTTCACGGTGTCTCCAAACAAACAGTACCGGGGCATGGTCAAACCCACGACCCCCGCACAGCAAGGCCCTGCAACACAACCACAAAAGTTACTTTCACTACAAGACTGCTAATATCCGCTAATTATTTCTACTCAAGTGTGACTTAACAATCTCTCTACCAGTCTACCCCAACAACCTGCAATTAGCTACACTACACTAAACATGGTTAGACTGTGAGGTTAAAGGGACTTTTCAGTCCTATCCCAGCAGGTAGCGCGCCTCCTTTGTAAGTACTCGCGGGTGAGCACTGCGCTCACATACGCTTTTTCCCGGAAAATTTAAGTTCCCTTGAAATTTTTGATCAGAATTAGTGACCTACTTCTTCCGAAGATTTTTTGACACTGGTCTACCTGTATGAAGTCCAATCCTCAGCCGCAGTGGTGTGTAGGGTAAATGCCGAATCTTGAAGCGTCCACTGTGGTGTAAAAGGTCCAAGGCCATGGTGGCTATTTGATCTGCGTGGTCCGGGATTCGAACCGGCAACCCTCCGACTACCATGTAGGCATCGCCAATGGTTTCCACCTGTGGGAGAGAGAAAAGAAAATAAAATAATTTAATCTTTGTTTCAATCTTGTTCTAACCGTCACGTCACTTCGGCGCGGCGATAGCACGTTGAATCTACCAGTTCCTGGTGGATCACGCAACGTTGTGTGTGGTTGGTATTCGGATTGGACTGGACTTTCAGTCTGTCCCTACTCACTGATCTGGTTCGGGTGAGTATAGAACCCGTGATCTCTGCATTATGGAGTTAGGGATGTTCCTTTTCCCTGTATCGAGGATTGATATCCGGATGTTTGGCCATCTGGGAAATCACGTGTTGTTAATATTGCCAGTGCCCTAAATCACCAAAGTATGGAATAGTATTTACAATTCGATATTTTGACATGATTCGTCCAAATTCAAAATTCTGCTTTTCCATTGGCTATTACACTTGTAAGATACTTTTCCATACTTTGGTGATTTAGGGCACAGCTCACTCAAGCTGGGTGAGGAGGCAGGTAGCTTGTCCCCCACTCAAGGTTTACCATCACCAAAAACTTGATGTTTAAGGTACTTGTACCTATGTACCTAACCTAACAGGCAAGTAGTAGATTTAAATAACATTTTTTTATTATTTTTTTTTTCACCTTTTTTTTTAATTACCCCTTACCTTGTAAACGTTATAAGCGTTGATCGTAGCGTCGAAACAGGTGTACAAGTCGTTCAGCAGATCCACCACTTCAAACGGTGTAGAGTAGGCGGAGATTGTGGTAAACCCGACAATGTCCGAAAAGTAGATCGTCACTTCTCGGAAGTCTTCGGGGTCCACCGGCATTCCGAGCTTGAGCTTTTCAGCCACGGAGCTAAAAATGAAGACAGATACATAAATACCTATGTGTACCTACGCGTATTTTTCTTGTTCAATCTAAGATGATTCCCCTCTCCTGAGGCCCGTTTCCCCTCTTTTAAAGGAAAATGCGAAAATTTAGTTTAATCAAGTTTAAACTAGGAGGCGTGGTAGCGCTTGTACATAAACCATTGGAAATAAAAGATGGCGTCTTCTTAACCTCCAAAAACCTAGATGGGACATTACTTCAGTTCTGACTCCACAACGGAAAATTGAAAGCATTGAATCCAAGCGAACTTTTGGACCTTCGATAGTCCAGAGAGAGGTCCAAATCAAACTTCTCATTCGGCTCACCTCGGTAACATTCGGTTCAGGAGCTGTTCTGTTTTCTTCTTCTCAATGTCCAACTGTTCCGTTCTTTCCTGTCCTATTAGTCAGCTCCCATGGCGTAGTGGTCACTGCGCTCGCCTTGCACGCGGGAGACCCGGGTTCGATTCCCGGCGGTGTCAAGAAATTTGTATCATCCAAATGATTCCGTGACTGGCTGTTGCGGGGCCCACTCAGCCTCGTGAGGAAAATTAGTAGCTATGACATATAAATGCGCATAGCGACCGGTGCCAGCATGGTAGGTAAACGTTGGATTTAAGGATTATTGAGATATTGGGAAAATCCTACAATGCTACAGTGAGCACCAAAGTTGTGACATAATAACACAAAGAAACTGCATTTACATTTACATAAACCATTGAAAATAAAAGATGGCGTCTTCTTAACCTCCAAAAAACTAGATGGGACATTACTTCAGTTCTGACTCCACAACGGAAAATTGAAAGCATTGAAATCCAAGCGAACTTCTGGACCTTCATCAGTCCAGAGAGAGTCCAAATGAAACTTCTAACTTCTAAAGTTGAAAATTGAATGCATTGAAACCCAAGCAGACTTCTGGACCTTCGTCAGTCCAGAGAGAGGTCCAAATCAAACCTCTCATTCGGCTCACCTCGGTAACATTCGGTTCAGGAGCTGTTCTGTTTTCTTCTTCTCAATGTCCAACTGTTCCGTTCTTTCCCGAATCAGATCCTCCAGATTATTCGAATACTTCTCCAGCATTTGAAACATCGTGTCCACGAAGTTGACTTTCCTGGGAGAATAAATATAAAGGAGTGACTTTAACCTAAGTCCCAAATGTGCATTTTGTATCGTAAACTTAGTAGCAGCAAATGACCGCGCCCTCTACGTCGAACACAGAAAGTAAGTATTAAGTAATGTCACTGTATCCCTGCTAAGGGTTTTAGTGACGGGCGTTCTACCTTTCATTTGGCGACAAGCTACCCACATACTAATATTAACCTCATCCTCAGTGCGGACAGAAAAAGACAGCAGAAAGCGATTGGTCAGATGGTCATGGTCACCCATGTGGATACCAACAACCAACATTGCTGATTGGTCCTTTCAAAGTTCAAAAACACTCAAAACCCCTTTATTTTGTAACAGTTTGTTTCCCCTCTTTTAAAGGAAAATGCGAAAATTTAGTTTAATCAAGTTTAAACTAGGAGGCGTGGTAGCGCTTGTACATAAACCATTGGAAATAAAAGATGGCGTCTTCTTAACCTCCAAAAACCTAGATGGGACATTACTTCAGTTCTGACTCCACAACGGAAAATTGAAAGCATTGAATCCAAGCGAACTTTTGGACCTTCGATAGTCCAGAGAGAGGTCCAAATCAAACTTCTCATTCGGCTCACCTCGGTAACATTCGGTTCAGGAGCTGTTCTGTTTTCTTCTTCTCAATGTCCAACTGTTCCGTTCTTTCCCGAATCAGATCCTCCAGATTATTCGAATACTTCTCCAGCATTTGAAACATCGTGTCCACGAAGTTGACTTTCCTGGGAGAATCAATATAAAGGAGTGACTTTAACCTAAGTCCCAAATGTGGATTTTTGTATCGTAAACTTAGTAGCAGCAAATGACCGCGCCCTCTACATCGGACACAGAAAGTAAGTATTAAGTAATGTCACTGTATCCCTGCTAAGGGTTTTAGTGACGGGTTTTCTACCTTACATTCGGCGACAAGCTACCCACTTACTCATATTAACCTCATCCTCAGTGGGGACAGAAAAAGACAGCAGAAAGCGATTGGCCAGATGGTCATGGTCACCCATGTGGATACCAACAACCAATGTTGCTGATTGGTCCTTTCAAAGTTCAAAAACACTCAAAACCCCTTTATTTTGTAACAGTTCAATGTTTTGATTAACCCTTCTTACCTGCCCTGGTTCAAGGTTTTGAAGAGGTCGTTGACCTCGTTGAAATCCGGCCGCATATCGGGGGGTTCCGCCCAGCATTGGCGCATAATGTTGATGGCCTCCGGCGGGACCCAAACAGGGCGGAGTCCCGGAACGACACCGTGCTTGTTACCACACGGATACAAATCCAACTAAAAACAGTCCTCGTGCAAGTAAAGAGTTGGTCTAGAAGACTTAAACGTGCTAGCCACTAGGACCCCAAACCTGACGGTCTGAGGTCAGAAGCGTGGGTTCGCAACGTTGTAATGATCTACCATAGGGCGTCTCGACATGGCAGATCCAATCCGACTTGTTAGTAGGTTAGTAGAATTTGGAAAATTTTGAACACTTAATTTGGAGGTAAATAATTTCGGGAGAATCTTTGAATTGTGACAATGCACGAGTTTAATTTTTAGAAAATGAAGAAAAATATTACTGGCCTTACCACCCAAACCTGACGGTCTGAGGTCAGAAGCGTGGGTTCGCAACGTTGTAATGATCTACCATAGGGCGTCTCGACATGGCAGATCCAATCTGACTTGTTAGTAGGTTAGTAGAATTTGGAAAATTTGGAGCACTAAATTTTGAGGAGTAAAAATTTGGAGAAACTTACTGTGATGATGTAGGTATGAGTTAGATTTTTATAGTGAACGAAAATATTGCTGGCCAATATAGGTTGAATTGAAAATTTTCTATTCCTGGCTGCTAGGAAAACTTTCATGTGTATGCTGGCTGATATAATGCTGTGCACTATAGCATCACAGGTCATCATCATTGGTTAACAGCCATAAAGCTTGTTTGCTAGGGCGTCTCGACATGGCAGATCCAATCCGACTTGTTAGTAGGTTAGTAGAATTTGGAAAATTTTGAACACTTAATTTGGAGGTAAACACTTTTAGGAGAATCTTGGAATTGTGATAATGTAGGTACGAGTTTGATTTTTAGAACGAAGAAAAATATTACTGGCCTTATGGGACTTGAATTTTTATACTGACATATAATTATATCGGCCAGGAGATAAGATTTTTCCGTTTTCTGTCCTTATTCTGGTTAGAAGAAAAGGCCCCCTACAGGGCCCTCGAAGGCCCAATAATAGAGGAATTGCAATATACCACATCACGTCATATTTGTTCAATGGAGGCCAATACTCCAACAGTCACATAAGAATAGTGATATGTCCTTAAATTCTTAGATATAAAGAGATAATAGGTAATAGATAGAATAGTTATATTGCTAACTTGCATCTTGCATTGGTACATTTATATTGGAGGATACAGGGCCGTATCCAGGATTTTCAAACTAAATTGATACCAAGGGCAAAGAAAACGGGCAAAGCCGTATCCAGGATTTTGTCGAGGGGAGGCCGAGAGTCCAAATAGTGATGTACCGGGAGGGGCATGCTTAAATTTTTCGAAGTCTGGCCTACAGTAAAAGGGAAAAATGAAGCTCGAGGAGTGGGGGGGTGGGGTCCTGACTGAAGTTAAGCAACTTTTTGCACTTTATTTTCAATTAATGAAGGGCTTCCTTGTCCCCCTAAATACAGCCCTGGGAGGACATAAACATCACGTACACATGTTTATGCCACAGGTAGGTATGTTGACATGGTCCTTTTGTAACATACCTATAATCTACGAGTTTATATAGAATACAGGATGTCCGTAAATTCAGGTGTCCACAACTTTTGTGGATATGACAGGATTACTAAAAGTGCCTCCTTTAAAATCAATTTCCATATTTCAATAATCTTTTTAATTTTTACAGTATTAATGTCGCCACTGGTCGTTACTTGATTAAAGTAGCTTCTCACGAGGCTCTGTGCACCCCAAACGCCAAGTACTGAGTCGAAAAAACTTCGACCAAGCCGGGAATCGAACCTAGGACCTCCGAAATACAGCCCTGGGAGGACATAAACATCACGTACACATGTTTATGCCACAGGTAGGTATGTTGACATGGTCCTTTTGTAACATACCTGTAATATACGAGTTTATACAGAATACAGGATGTCCGTAAATTCAGGTGTCCACAACTTTTGTGGATATCACAGGATTACTAAAAGTGCCTCCCTTTAAAATCAATTTCCATATTTCAATAGGTAATCTTTTTAATTTTTACAGTATTAATGTCGCCACTGGTGGTTACTTGATTAAAGTAGCTTCTCACGAGGCTTAGTGCACCCCAAACGCCAAGTACTGAGCCGAAAAAACTTCGACCAAGCCGGGAATCGAACCTGGGACCTCCGGTGTGTTAGAGTTGTTAGACTTAACCTTACTACCCACTTAGGCGATACCAGGATCTATCATTCAAGTTCTCAGGGTCCCATATCTCACGCGATAGGTGACTAAAACCAGAACTATAGAACCTAGAACTGGTAAACAACCTATAAAAAAAAATTTTTTTTTTTTTTTTTTTTTTTTTTTTTTTTTTTTTTGGCATTGGTTTGGCACTAAGCCTCGACCATACAGCCAGAGTGGCCAGCCTAGTTAGCTTGGTTGGTAGCGCGTCTGCCTTGTAAGCGCTAGGCCGCGGGTTCGATTCTCGGTCCGGGCGGATTTTATCTTGAACGGATAATGCTCGTTTTCGGAACGGCTGGCTTTCTCCTATTCGGTCCTCCTTCTCTCTTAGCTTTCGGGACAATGAGACCTCAGTTCTGTTACAGTTCCCTCTATCAAACGTCTTAAAAAACTTAGCTGTTAAGTCTTTCTTTCGGGACAATGAGACCTCAGTTCTGTTACAGTTCCCTCTATCAAACGTCTTAAAAAACTTAGCTGTTACACACAGTCTTGCTTTCGGGACAATGAGACCTCAGTTCTGTTACAGTTCCCTCTATCAAACGTCTTAAAAAACTTAGCTGTTACACACAGTCTTGTTGAGACTCTAACCCCCATGACGGGGATTGTGGGGCCCCATCAAGTAAATGTTATGTTTGTGCTCTCTTCTTACAATGGTAGCGATACTACTTTATTAATTAATAACACAATTACTTAGGTAATTAACTTTAAACTTTTATTTATTATTTTAAAAACACAAACTACAATATGTTTCAGTCCTTGAGCTTTCACTCACTTTTCTCCACTAACTATGATTCTCCTAATCGATACTAGGCATCGATATCAGATATCGACTCCTAATATCGATTATTATTATCACTCTACTACAGTAAACCTATTTATTACAATCATAAGATTGATATGCAATTTGCAGTTCAAGGACTGAAAAGACTGACTCAGTGGATAACTTACAAACGTAAACGTTAAGCAGGCATTAACCCCGTGTTACCTTCCACTCTGGAACCTACTAAATTACTAATATAGTCTCAAGTTCTAAACTAGTCTCGAGATTTGTCAATTTGCCAGAATAAATATGTAAATACCTACATACCTATCATAATTATCATTATATATATTTATCTACTTAGCAAGCTAACACGTACAACATGGTTGGGTTTATTTTAAAAACACAAACTACAATATATTTCAGTCCTTGAGCTTTCACACACTTTTCTCCACTAACTATGATTCTCCTAATCGATACTAGGCATCGCTATCAGATATCGATACCTATCGATATCAGATATCGACTCCTAATATCGATTATTATTATCACTCTACTACAGTAAAACTATTTATTACAATCATAAGATTGATATGCAATTTGCAGTTCAAGGACTGAAAAGACTGACTCAGTGGATAACATACAAACGTATATGTTAAGCAGGCATTAACCCCGTGTTACCTTCCACTCTGGAACCTACTAAATAAAATTACTAATATAGTCTCAAGTTCTAAACTAGTCTCAAGATTTGTCAATTTGCCAGAATAAATATGTAAATACCTACATATCATATCATGATATATATCTACTTTGCAACCTAACACGTACAACATGAAGCAGGTAACCACAGACAGAAGTAACCACAGGATGAAAAACACGAACGGATATGAAACTGTTATGTGACTAAAAGTGACAGTGTGACATAAACAACAACAATACCACCAACAACAACCTTATGAGTTATGAAGAAGTTGAAGAACTGAAGGAATTTGTGTAATATTGTCTGCCTCGGTGGTGTGGTGGTCAAGAGGCTCGCCTGGTAAACAGGAGGGCGTGCGTTCAATCCCAGCTGAGGTATGGTATTTTATCCTCAATATAATTTGAGAAATAAGTATTAGTTTTACAGCTTTTGAACAACAAAGAAGTTTGTTTTACAGCTCAAGTCAACTTGTTAAATACCTACGTAATCTCCGTCTGTCTTCCTTGTGGTTTATGAGGTTTCTCACTTGTCTTGATTCTCTCTTATGTCATATTAGGTTAATAATCATCATTGCTCTAGAAGGGTGTGTCCGATTTCGATTAATAAAATTTTGGCATTAGCAAGCAAGTTCAATACCTAAAGGACTTGTCATTAAGTTGGGCTCAATAGGACCTCTTTTACTTTCCTTATCCTATACCTAGACCAGAAGCAGTCAACTTAATCCTGTCGGGGTCCGGATAAAGCTGAAAAAAAAAAAAATGCCCGCAGTCGGGACCAATAATATATAAAACAAACCCCCCCCCCCCCCCCCAATATAGAGATGCAGGTCTTAAAGGGGTGGTATGAGTATAGACCTACAGGAAGGAAAGGAAGTAATGTAGTTTTTTCTCATTGAGTTCTACAGTTTTCTGACCCCACTATCTTGGTCTTATTGCATAACACCACAGTATTGATTCACATTTTTCCACCATGATCGTCATCAGTTTCTTATATCATTCCAGGCTCACACTATTTTATCTTTGACTAAATTTGACTGACTAGTGGCCTAGATACTATGATACTAATGCTAATGCTAGATACTAAATGCTAGTTCGCTAGTTCTAATACTAGTACGAACTAAAGCCAAGTGATGCATTCCCTTCCTGATAGGTGGTCAGTATGACATTCCTCAAGAGATGTGTTTACTGTAGGAGATTGGAATCATTCTCTCACGATCATATTTGGTTCAGTAGCAATATACAACAGTCACATAAAGCTATATGATATAGTCCTTATAGATTCTATGATGAAATTCGACGAGCTAATAGAAGTAATCAAAGAGAAATAAGTGTATAATCTTGATAACTGGAAATCAATTGCAGAGGATTAGTCACATTATATATGGAGAATCAGTGAGTTGTATCAGGATTTCATTAACTAAATAGCTTGATACCAAGCGGCAACAAAACGGCGCGTATCGCTGAGATTTTGTAGAGGCTAGAACGAAGAGTAAAATAGTGATGTACCGAAAAGGCATGCTTATATTTTTTCTAGATGAAGTACATGGCTAGCAGTATGAACAGGTAAATAATGAGCGCGAGAGAGTGGGGGGGGTGGGGTACTGACTGAAGTTAAGCACTTATCGCAACAGTTATAATTCATTATATTGAAGGGTTCTTGTCCACCCTAACTATCAGGCGCCTGGGACGGCATAACTACGTCACATTGTTTATTGCCACAGGTAGGTCATGTTGACATGGTCCTTTTGTAACATACCTGTAA